>NW_005843227.1:209439-216129 GCF_000455745.1 Alligator sinensis
GTTTGAAACGTCCAATGCAATATAGAAACAGGAAAGAAGGCGCCAGGTGATTGCTGAGGTGGATGAGCAAGGCCCTCTTTGCTTTGGTGTCCATGAGCAGGATTTCTATGAGAGCCTAAATAATCTAAGAAAAACTGGCATGGGAGAGGAGAGCCTGGGTGCTTCCTCTCAAGCCTTTAGGAATGTTTTTTGCTGAATAAAAAGACAGGACAGAAGTTTCATGGGAATTCAGGAGCTGGTGCAATATGGTGCTGATGGCCCCTTGGGCAGGCAGAGCTGGGCATCCCTAGTGCCCCAGGGAGTGAAGAGCCCCTTTGCCATAGCCATTCATGGGGGCAAGGACCGAAAAATCTGTGATGGATGTACTGTTTTATGAGGTCAAATGCCTGGTGAAGACCCCAGAATCTTGCTCTCTGGGAACTTATAGGTCCAAATATAATAAGTACTCAGATGGCCAAGGCTGATCCTGCTCGAGTTTCCCTTTTACGTACATGTGGTTTCCCGGTGGAAATTTCCCTGTCTGAGTTGTAATTCTGCTACATTAAGAAGAACAGGCTTCCTGTTTTAGTACAGCCCCTGCTCTGCTCTTGTGTCCTTGGCACAGTAATACATGGTGGTGTCTGCAGCTGTCGGGGAGCACAGCTGCAGGGAGAACTGGTTCTTGGAGGTGTCCCTGGGTATGGCCTCTGGTAAGGGGAACTGGATGCAGTTCTGGAGGGTCAAGTTGTAGCTGGTGCTGCCACTGTTGTCAATATACCCCCTCCACTCCAGCCTTTTCCAAGGAGGCTGCTGGATCCAGCTCCACTGGTAACCACTGCTGATGGAGTAACTTGTGACAGTGCAGGTCAGGGTGAGGGTCTCATCAAGCTTCACCACCCCTTGGCCATATTTAACCAGCTGCAAAGCAAAGAGGACACCTAAAGGAAAGATAAACCAGGGGGAAAATAAGGTCCAGGGAGGAAGCTCCAGAGCCCTGGATTCCTTTGAATCTTCCCCAAAACCTATGTGGGAAAGAAAAACAAGAGTAGGAATAAGGAGTTAATTGCTGTTGCTATATAATGAGGCAGACTCTCAACAGACAGGAGGGGGGCAGGGTAGGGACTGAGGCTCTGGGACCCAGGGGCTGTATTTACCCAGGAGCTTCCTTATAGGGGTTTGCATGTTGCTCCCAAGGGGGTATAAGCAGCTCCAGATTGGGAGTGCTCAGCATGGGGCCCTGCTCTCTCTGCACAGGGCTTTGAGTCTCTGGCACAGAGGGAGACACTGTGGTCAGGACAGACAGAGGGAAGGACTGGTCCTGGGCTTCATGGCTGGGGCCAGGCTGTGGGCTGGGGCTGTGGGCTCTGCCTTGCCTGCTAGTGCCCCCCGGAATAACAAGGAATAACGGCCACAAGTTGTTGGAGAGTAGGTTTAGATTAGACATCCATAGGAACTACTTCACAGTCAGGGCGGCTAGGACCTGGAACCAACTTCCAAGGGAAGTGGTGCTGGCTCCTACCCTGGGGGTCTTTAAGAAGCGGCTCAATGTCAACCTGGCTGGGGTCACTTGAGCCCAGTTTCCCTCCTGCCCAGGCAGGGGTCGGACTTGCAGATCTACAAGGTCCCTTCCGACCCAACTTCTATGATTCTATGACACTGCTCAACAACTCGGGGCAGCTAGTTACCAGTGCTCAAAAGAAAACTGAGCTCCTGAACTTTTCTTTCGTCTTTCACAAGGCAAACGGGAAAAACATGCCAGATAGAGTACAGAAGCAGCAAGGTAGGAATGACCTCCTTCCTACTGTTGCTGTACAACTGGTGTGAAAAAAAAAAGAGAGAGAGAGACATATATAAGTTACCAGGCCTGGATGAACTTCATCCAAGGGTGCTGAAGAAGCTGGTTGAAGTCATTGTGGCCCCCTGGTGATTTTTTTCCAAAACTTGTGGCACTCCAGAGAAATCCCTAAGGACTTGAAAGGCCAATTTTATGCCCATTTTCAAAAAGGGTAGGAGGGAGGACCCAGGTAACTATAGGTCAATTAACTTAAATTCTATCCCAGGGAAAATCCTGGAAAAATTAATCAAAGCATCTATATGCGATAGAATCCTACCTTTTGCAAGCCTGAATGACAGTCAGCATGGCTTCATCATGGGCAGGTCTTATCTTACCTGATCATAAAAGGAGATGGGGCTGGTTACTTGCCACCTAGATAAGAGAGAGGAGGTTGACAGTGTATACCTTGACTTCCAAAAAAACATTTGTTCTGGTATTCCCCCGATGTTCTCATGAGAAAATTGACAGATTGTGGGCTTAACTGTGAGACAGTTAGTGGGGTAGGAAACTGGCTATGGGGTAGGACCCAGAGAGCTCTACTGAACGGATCTCTGTCATCTTGGCAAGAAGTGGCCAGTGGTGTCCCTCAGGGGTCGATGCTTGGTTCAGTGCTTTTTAACATCTTCATCAATGATTTGGATATGGGGGTGAAGAGCTCACTGGCCAACTTCACAGACAACACCAAGTTAGGGGGAAGTGCAGTCATGCTTAAAGATTGGCTGCTGATACAGGCAGACCTAGACAGGCTCGCAAGTTGGGTGGATTGGAACCAGATGAGGTTTAACATCAACATCGAGAAACGTAAAGTACTCCATCTGGGGACCAACAGTTCCCTGTACAGCTACAGGCTTAGCAACACCTTCCTGGTAATCTGACCAGCACTATGAATGGAAGAGACCTGGGAGTAATAATCGACCACAGTATGAACATGAGCTGGCAGTGTGACACTGTAGCCAGCAGAGAAAATAATACTCTGGCGTGCATCAATCGATGCATCTCCAACAAAACCAAGAAAGTGATTCTTCTGCTGTACTCGGCATTGGTGAGACCACGGATGGAGTACAGCATCCAGTTCTGTGTGCCGCACTTCAACAAGGGATGTGGGGTGCCAGCGGTGGAAAAGCTCACCAGAGTCCAGAGGAGGCCCACCTGTATGATCAGAGACTTACACATCAAGTCATACGAAGTAAAGCTGAAGAACCTAGGATTTTTCAGCCTGAAGAAGAGAAGGCTGAGAGGGGACTTGGTAGCAACTTACCACTAGATCAGGGGCATACATCAAGGGATCGGTGAACAACTGTCCACCAGGGCATCCGTGGGGAAAACCATGAGTAATGGTCACAAACTCCTGGAAGACCATTTGAGGCTCAACATTAGGAAAAA
The DNA here is from genome assembly GCF_000455745.1 of Alligator sinensis. Taxonomy (NCBI): domain Eukaryota; kingdom Metazoa; phylum Chordata; order Crocodylia; family Alligatoridae; genus Alligator; species Alligator sinensis. The sequence continues at coordinate 212,636 of NW_005843227.1, forward strand.
CTTCTTCACAGCTAGGGCATCCAGACAGTGGAATAGGCTCCCTCCAGAGGTGGTGCAATTGCCTACCCTAGAAATCTCCAAGAGGAGACTGGACAGTCACCTTACTGGGATTACTTGACCCCAGTTGTCTTTCCTGATTGGTGCAGGGGGGCCTAGACTCAATGATCTTCCAAGATCTCTTCCAGGCTACAATCTATGAATCTGTGAATTATGTCCCAGAGCTGCAATTGCCTGCCATCAGCCACAGCTGCTCCAATAGGCTCAGCCTGGGGGCTGCAGCTGGAGGTTGTTGACTACTCTGGGAAGCCTTCTGCTCTGCAGCTGGCAGAAGCTGTGGAAGAGGAAGTCTGCAAAGGTGCCCAGCTGGAAGGTGAGAAGTTTTCACTCTCTTCTGGTTGGGGCCTCAGAGCTGGAGCCCAGAAGTGAAACTTCCCCTGGACCCAGACACCCCTGGGCCTGAGGATGGGGGTTCTCTCTGTGTGCCCCTCCATGGCCTGTGGGGGTTTGTTCTGGCTGGAGTGGTCATCTGCCTTTGCGTGTGTGGGCTAATGGCTGGTGCTGTCTCCATCAATGCAATTCCAGTGGATGTGTGTAGAGACCATCTGCAATGTTGCCATGGTGTCTAGAGAGTTGGTTACTATAGGAGCATTGTAGAAGGACTGTGCTACAAGGTGGTAGCTGGCGAGCCTGTGCTGGAAGTCGGCAGGTAAGTGCAGGGGTTCAGTTCAGATGATGCCAACATCCTCTTCATGATGCAAGTGCTGGTCAGGCTCAGGTGAACTTGACTGCTGGATATTTCTCTGCTGATGCTGAGGTGGCTTTGGAGAGCACATCTGAGTTACTGCAAGCTATATATCTAGTCGGATCTCAGTTATCTTACTCACAGTTATCATCCAGAGGCAGTTGGAGAATCCCTCTGGAGGCAGGCAGTTCCTTGATCTCGAGTTTTGAGAGAGAGGGCAAGTTTCAGATGGTCCAGCTCTTTGTTCCTGGGTATCCCTCATGGCTTCTGCCCCCTCTTCCTGGGCAGTCCTTAACTTATATAGCCCTTGGGACCTCATTCACCTGGTCCAATGAAGGTCAGCACCTGTTGGCTGTGAGCTAACCAATTTGAAATGCATCACTAGTTGCTGGGCAGACTCTAGCCCACCAGGAAGGAAGCCCCTCTCCCAGGTATGTGATGCCAGTCACGTAGGCAGAGATAGCAGGTTTCCCCCCTCCCTCAGGAATGTATCCAGCTCAGGTTATCTAAAGAGATAGGGTAAGGATGTGTCTCTCTGCTGGGCCCATCCTTATCACAATTGTCACATAGCAGAGACTTTGGGGAGAGACCAAGGTGGCTTTCTGCCACACCTTTCACTACCATTTTAAATGCATTTCAGCTAGGGCATCAGACTAGTGCAGTGACTCACTTGATCTGAGCCAACAAGAGGCTGAGAAGTGAGAGTCCAGACACACTGCAGGTCAGTCTGAGGGTCTCTCCAGGTTTCTGGGCTTCCACATCAGACTCCACCAGGCTGACCTGGGAGTAGATGCATCCCAGCAGAGGGAAAGAAGAGGGAGGTCATAGGGATGCTCAGAGGCACAGGTATGGGAGACTCTTGTGATTCATATACCCACCCACTGGCAAGAGGAGGGGGATGAAGGTGACAGAGGCCATGGCCCTTCTGTTGGTATCACTTCTGGACAGAAGGAAAGCTCTCTTGGTCCTGGGGAACCTGTCTGCAGTTGCTCTATAAACAGGGCCTCTGTGGTGCTTATTTGCATGGGCTGAGGGGTGGAAACCACTTAACTAGGAAAGCAGGAGGTGCAGGGTGGAGCTGGCTGATTTGAACAGGGCCCAGAGCCATAGAAAAGGCAGGGAAGGCCCTCAGGAGGCCCCATGTCCCCCAAGCTCCAAGTCACAGTATGATCCTCCATGTCTGAACCATCTCCGGTGAGTTTGTCTCACCTGCTGTTAAAAACTTCAGACAATGGAGCCTCTGGGCAAAGGGGATGATCTAGTTGGTGACCTAGGAATTGAAGGAAAGCTGGGAGACAGTGGCCACAAGCTCAGCATTTTTACTATGCATCTTAAAGCTGGCAAGTCAGTCAACAATGCAGAAGTCCTCAACTGCAGGAAAGCTGACGTTGATAAGCTCAGGAGGCTTGTTGTTTAGGCCATGACTTGTCAGGGAGAGGAGTCCAAGAGGGAGCGAACAAGAAAAGCCAAGGCTGCAAATGAACTCCATCTGACTACACATATCAAGGACAATAAAAAATCCTTTTTCAGATTTGTGGGATTCGGAAGAAAAGCAAGGGTAACATTGGGCCCCTGCTAAACCAAGTGGGACAACTGATAACTGACACCAAGAAAAAAGCCAACCTGCTTAATGGGTACTTTGCCTTGGTTTTCCATCGGACCAAAGGGGCTGCCCTGCCTACCATGATGCAGGATGGCCAGGGTGACGTTTAATTTATACCCAGCATCACTGTACACCTTTTAAAGGAACACCTTGAGAGGCTGGACACCTTCAAGTCAGCTGGTCCTGACAGATTGCACCCCCAAGAACTTAAGGAACTGGCAGGCATCATAGCCCAGCCACTAGCAAAGATATTTGAAGATTCGTGATGCTCGGGTGAAGTACCTGAAGATTGGAAGAAGGCTGATGTACTGCCCATCTTTAAGAAAGAGAGGAAAGTAGATCTGGGGAACTACAGGCCAGTCATCTTGACCTCAATCACTGGAAAAATTCTGGAAACCGATATCAAAGAGACCATTGTTGACAAGCTGCCTGATGGCAACATGCTGAGGGATAGCCAGCATGGGTTTGTTGTGTGTAGGTCTTGCCTGAGCAATCTCATCTCCTTCTATGACCAGGTTACACATCACCTGGAGAAGGGAGAAGTGATTGACCTCATATATCTGGACTTTAAAAAAGCCTTTGATCTGGTGTCCCATGATCTTCTTATGGAAAAAAATTGCCAACTGTGTCGTCAGCTACATCACAGTTCAATGACTGGGGAATTGGCTCTAAGGCCAGACCCAGAATGGTAGTCAATGGAAGTGGATCATTATGGTGCTCCTTGACCAGTGGTGTCCCCCAAGGCTCCATCCTTGGATTGGTTCTCTTTAACATCTTTATCAATGATGTGGACACTGGTGTCAGAAGTGCACTGGCCAAGTTTGCTAATGACACTAAAAATTGAGGTACAGGGTCCACATCTGAGGATAGGCTGGTGATCCAGGCTGACTTGGATAGGCTTAGAAAGTGGTCAGAGAGAAACCTGATGATGTTCAATACCAAAAATTGCAAAGTATTCCACCTCAGAGGGGGGACGGGGGTAGGGGGGGAACCTGCCGCACACTTGTAGGTTTGGCAGTGCTACCCTTACTTGGGGGTCATGATTGACCACAAGATAAACATGAGCCACCAATGCAATGTCACAGCTGGCAAAGCAAACAAAACTCTGGCTTGCATCCATAGATGCTTCTCAAGTAAATCTCAGGATGT
>NW_005843227.1:216353-219449 GCF_000455745.1 Alligator sinensis
CATCAGGATCTGGGGGAACGTCTCTTCCCCAGAGCACCCCAAGGGATGACAAGGACCAACAGTCACAAATTCCTCCAAGACCATTTTAGGCTGGACATAAGGAAAATTTTCTTTACTGTCTGAGCCCCCAACACCTGGAATAGGCTCCTTCTAGAGGTGGTGCAGGCACCTACTCTGGACTCTTCTAAGAAACGTTTGGACACTTATCCTTTGACCCCAGCTGATTTCCTGCCCCTGGGGAGGGGGGGCTGGACTTGATGATCTTTCAAGGTCCCTTCCAGCCCTAATGTCTATGAAATCCACAGCCTCTCCTGGGATAAGTTCCAGTGCTGAACCACACTCCAGGTGAGAGCATTACCTTTATCTCCAACCCTCCCTTTCCTGTCTTGCAGTTTAGGGCCATTGCTCCTTATGCTATGCACCCCCCCACCCCAATGCCTACAAGGAACAGTCTGTCTCCATCCTCCATATAAGCACCCTGCAGGTGTTTGAAGGCTGCTATCAAACCCCCTTCAGTCATTTCCTTTCCAGACTAAACATCCTAATTCTTCCAATGTTTCTTTGTGGGTCCTGTTTCCTGGACTTCTATTCATTTTTTGTTCTCCCCATTGGACACTTTCAAATGTGAATTTGGCATCCTTCTTGGATGGCGTGTGGGGCCCAAAGTTGCACACAGTGATCCAGGCATGACCTCACCAGTGCACAATAGTGGGAGAGAACCCCTGCCCTTGAAGTTCTGATCAAACTCCCATGAAAACAGGTGAATGGGCTAGTGCTTCCCTTTTGTCCCAGTGGGGGCTGAAGTTTGGTGCTCTAAGCAGCCATCCCATAACATGGATTCTCAAAGACTTTGGCCTATTTGCCTCTTCCACTGCAGCTCTCTGAGCCATGCAAACAGAGCTCTGGGATGGAGGGACCTGGGTACCTAGGAACCAAAATCCCCTTGGGTTGTACTGGAACTGGGGTTCTTGGGTCACCCGAGACCTCAGGAGGAAAGGACCCAAAGTTGCCTCCACTGGGTGAGTGCTCACTGGGGCGACAAAGGGCCTCAGTGCTGCCTGGAGACCCAGAGGCTTTCACTGAGGTTTTTGACTTGCTCTAGATGCATTTTGTCTCACTGTGTCCCTGGTTGGGTCACCCGAGACCTCAGGAGGAAAGGACCCAAAGTTGCCTCCACTGGGTGAGTGCTCACTGGGGTGACAAAGGGCCTCAGTGTTGCCTGGAGACCCAAAGGCTTTCACTGAGGTTTTAGACTTGCTCTAGATGCATTTTGTCTCACTGTGTCCCTGGTACAGTAATACGTGGCAGTGTCATCCCTCTTCAGGCTGTTCAGCTGCAGGTAGGCCGTGCTGATGGAGGTGTCCCTGGTGATGGTGAATCGCCCTTTGAAAGCCTCGGGATAGCTAGTACCACCGTTACTGGGATTGATATATCCAATGTACTCAAGCCCTTTCCCAGGGGCCTGACGCACCCAACTCATGTAATAGCTGGTGAATGTGTAGCCAGATGTTCTACATGTCAACTTCACCGACTCCGCAGGCTTCTTGACTTCTGCTCCAGACTGGGTCAGCTGGACCTGGGAGCTGACTCCTGCTGAGAGAGGACAATGGAGGGAATAACGTCTTATGAATATCTGCCTTTTTTACAATTCCTTTCCTAGTTGTGTCCATATCTATCCTTTTTGTTCCTGCCTAGAAGTGTCTAAACTCCTTTTATTTTCAACTCTTTTATCCACAGACACCCTGTGTGAGGTGACAGATGCTTTCCCACTATTCTTCTCCAGGCAAATCAAAGTGCACAGAGTCTGAGCCTAAGATGCACATATTGAAATTTAACAGTTGATTCTCACTTACACTGATGACAGTGAAATACTGGAGACCCTTAGGTGGTAATTATATCCCAGAATTCCTGCATCCTAGGCTGATCCCAGGTCCTGACACCTTCTCTCCTCCCCCCGGGCCCTGTCCTCACTGGGTGTCTGTGCATCTCCTGCACTCACCTGAGCAAGCTGCCAGGGAGAGAAGCACACCAAGACCTGGCATGTCAGGTCCCCTCAATGACCCTGTGGGCTGTACAGATGCTGAGTCTCTTCTGCCACGGGCTGGTTTTCAGTGGGGCTTGGCTGCTGTTTATCAGCAGGTTCCCTGCCTCATTTGCATGTGGTCACTGCTTACTCAGTTATATCTGTCCCAGCCCACCACCCAGAAATCAGGCCAGAGGGACACTGGGTCAGCGTTGTGCAGATGGTAGCCCTGAGGTGTGCTGACCTCAGTGGGACCAGAGTTTGTGCTCAAAATGTAACTGGGCCCAGGTGACATTTGGGTGTCTTACACTGCCCCTGACAGGAAAAGACCCTGGGGTTCAAGTACAGATGTGATTACATGATATCAGGTAATTAGTGAACTGGAGCCTGTGGAGGATTTCTATCATAGTCTCCTTCCCCTTTTGCCAGTTTTATTTCCCCCTTTCTTTCTTTAAAACATGGTACCCTCACCTGTCACCTGCGTTTTCATACTTCTAGGCTCTGAGTGCAGTTGGAAGTGCAGCAACCCATGACCGTGAGTCCTCTGCCCTGGTGACACGTGACTTTCCTGGGATTTCAGAGGTTTCTAATGGGAGCTGAATGCAGTTCCCACTCAGTGAAGAGGAGATGTGGAAGCTGAGGGCCTCACCTGGGATATTTCAGCCTCACTGGTCTGAAGAGACTAAAACCTTCCCTGTATTAACTTACAGCATTTCACAAAGTATTACCATGGCCTTTTACTGCCACCATCTGGCTACATCCTCTGTTGAAAGCATAAAGTCTTGGCGCACTGGCAATTTCAATGTTTAAACCATTAACTCTGAGAGAGTTATTTCCTCACTGCCAACAGATGCCAGTCAGGGGCCTGCTCTTTTTATTTCATTTAGGAAAATGATCTGATTATCAAGGTTTCTTGGGGGAGTTTTGTAAGATTCTGGTGCAACTCCCTATCCTCATACAAGCCATTTCTACCTCTCTTCCCCTTTCCCACCTAAAGGCAGGGGCACACTGCTCTCCCCAGCCTGTATTTTGATTCCTCTCATCTCTTAGGTCAGGGGTCTGAGAGCTCCTGT
>NW_005843227.1:219459-229692 GCF_000455745.1 Alligator sinensis
TCCCCAGGAGACCTGACTTCTTACCACATGGGTTTGTGAACTTCTCTAATGGTGGTTTGTCTTGTAGTACCGTGCTAAGGACACAGCATGGCTGTATCACCCCCAGCTAGGCTGCTCAGCTGCACTGTGCTGATGGAGATGTTCATGGAAGGTGAGTCCGCTCTGAAAGGCCTGGGCTTAGCCAGTACTGGCAGTGCCTGTATGGATGCATCTTAGCCGTTCCAACCTTTTCCCATGGGGCTGATATACCTAGCGCATGTCGTTGCTGTGGCAGAATACCATCTCTGACTCTCCCCAAACCCTGCTATCTGACAATTTGGTTCCATTAGTCACTGTAGAGGGCAGACACCTCTGGCTCCATAGGCTTCAGGTAACCCTGAGTTGTAACCTGAGCTGGATGCATTTCTGCGGGAGGTGGAAACCTGCTCCCTCTGCCTACATGACTGGCCTCACGCAACCGGGTCGGGGCTTCAACTCCCTAATGTTGTAAGCACTGTCATCATGACTAGGAGGGGGCGAGAGACCCTGCCAGTCTACCTGGCAACCAGTGATGTTTCAAATTGGTGGGATGTAGCCAACAGTTTCTGGCCTTCATTGGATCAGGTAAATGAGGTCATAAGGTCTATATCGGTTAAGGACCGCCCAGGAGAAGGGAGAGCTGCTATGATGAATACTCTCAGAGAAGCTGGACCATGTGAAACTCGCTCTTTCTTTTGAAACTCATGGTCAATGAACTGCCTGCCTCCAGAGGAAATCTCCACCTGCCTCTGTATGATACTTGTGAGTAAACTACTTGAGCTATAACTAAATATATAGTTTTCAGTAACTCAGATGTGTAACACTTGAGGTGTCTCGGGTCTACAGCTGCTGACATAGAACAGCAGCTCAGTGCAGATGACACTGCCCAGAGGGTCCTGAACAGACTGAGCCCCGGTGCTGCACAAGGCTGTCCAGGCCTCAAACCCCTAGCACAAGGCTAACTGCCCACTACACACAGCGGTGCATGTGGCCCTATGCCAGGACAGTGGCAGCAGAGTCGGGTGGCAGGAAAACCCAGCAGGGAACAGAGCTTGACTTGGAGAAGGAGAGAAAACCCTCCGGGACTGTGGAGTAGTAAGTTGCCCTGGAGAGAGGGTCCCACAGGGTAGAGCCCCCCGAGGAATGTGAAGGAGCACCGCATGAGCCACTCCTGGGTGATAGTGGGGGAGCTTAGGAGTCTTTGGGGTCTTCCTCTCCTTTTTCTTCCCCCCACCTCCTTTCCTGTAGTGGTCCCTTGGGAGTGGGGCCCCTGCCCTGGAGCCCACCTGGGTAGTCTAAGGATTGCTGATTATATTTGTGGACTGTGCCTTACAGTTTACATAAACCGTTTTGAAGTAATAGTTTATATATGAATAGAGTTATAGAGTTGCTCTATCAATTTCCTTTGGTCTGGTTTGTTCTACTGTTCATCTCCATTTTGAATTATAACTGTGTGGGGGGGGGAGTTATTGTTTTGTAAATTTGTACATAGATTATACATATATGTCCTTACCCTTTAATGGTTTTTTTGTAATAATAAATCTGTATATAGTTAAGTAATTGATTGACTGGACCTGACTTTATAGGGAATGGGGGCGGCCACTGGGCTGTTGTGTCCCTCCTCAGCACACTGCCCTGCCAATAATTCCCTCAGTTGGAGAGGGAGGTAGGAAACCGTACTGAAACCGAGGAAAAGTTGACAAGTAAGTGCATTAAACAGACCCCAGAGCCCCCTGCTACCCGAGCCTGAACCCTTCACCATGAGACCGTACCTCTTTCTCCCTGCAGTTCTCACCCAAGGTCTGTGAGCTTCCTGTAGTTACTTGAACAAACTGCCAAGAGGAGCAGAAACCACAAGCCTGTCCTGTCCATGATGCTAAGCACCTTGGAGGGCTGCCCAGATCAAAGGCTTTTTTTTTTTTTTAAGTTCAGATATGACTTCAATCTCTTCCCCCTTTTCCAGGTGGTATGTCACCTGGTCATAGAAGAAGATGAGATTGGTCAGGCAAGACCTACCTGCGACAAACCCATGCTGGCTATCCCTCAGCATGTTGCCCTCAGCCAGCTTATCCAGAAGGGTCTCCTTGATAATTTTCTCCAGAATCTTACCGGGGTTTGAAGTCAAGCTGATCGCCCTGTAATTCCTGGGATCCACTTTTTGCCGTTTTTTGAAGATGGGTACCACATTGGCCTTCTTCCAGTCTTCAAGTACTTCACCTGAGCGCCACAAGTTTTCAAATATTTTTGCCAATGGTTGAGCTATGATACCTGCCAGCTCCTTGTGTACCCTAGGGTGTAATCTGTCAGGACCAGGTGACTTGAAGGTGTCTAGCCTCTCAAGGTGATCCTTTACTAGATCAACACTGATGCTGGGTATAAATACACCCTCACCCTGGCCGTCCTATGTGTTGTTAGGCAGGGTTGGACTGATGAAAGACTGATGCAAAGTACCCATTAAGCAGACTGGCCTTTTCCTGGGTGTCAGTTATCAGCTGTCCCATTTGGGTTCAGTAGGGGTCCAAAGTTACCCTTGGTTTTCTGACTCCCTAAATATCTAAAAAAGGACACTTTGTTATCTTTGGTATATGAAGCCAGATGGAGCTCAGTTGCAGCCTTGGCTTTCCTGATCCACTTCCTGCAGGTACAGACCAGTGCTGAGTACTCCTCCTTGGTGGTACTTCCATCCTGCCATCCTTTATAAGTCTTTCTTTTGAGGCATAGGAGGTCCTCAAGTTCCCTGCTGAGCCAAGGGGTTTTTCTGCACCCTTTTGCTACCCTTCCTCCGAGATGGGATGACCATCCCTTGTGCAGTCAGGATCGCCCCCTTCAGGAGCAACCGCTCCTCTTGGACTCCTCTTCATGTCAAGTCATGGTCCCTTAGGGCCTTGACAGTGAGCTTCCTCAGCTTGTCAAAGTCAGCTTTCCTGAAGTTCAGGACTTCTGTATTGCTGACTGATTTGCCAGCTTTGCGATGGATAGTAAAGGTTTTCAGCTTGTGGTCACTATCACCCAGCTTTCCATCTATTCTTAGGTCACTGACAAGGTCATCCCCTTTGGCCAGTACCAGGTCCAGCAGTGCTTTACCTGTCATTGGCCCATAGACTTCTTGGGTCAGGTAGAGCTCATCCATGCATGCGAGGAAGCCTTATGACCGATCGGATTTGGCTGAGTGCTCTTCCCATGAGATGTCCAGGCAATTAAAGTCTCCCGTGGCAACCATGCACTGAGAGTGTGCAGCCTCAGCTAGTTCCCTGGCAAATTCCTGGTCCAGCTCTTGTTTCTGGTTAGGAGGTCTGTAGTAAACTTCTACCATGATGTCCCCTGTGCCATGTTCCCCACATATTTTAACCCAGAGAGACTCCACTTGTTCTTCCTGGGTGCCAATGTCAATTTGCAGGGGCGTATAGCTGTCCTTGACAGAGAGAGCTACACCCCCATCCCTTTTATCTGCATGATCACACCTGTCCAGGGTATAGTCATCTATACCTGTGGCGTAGTCATAAGTGGAGTCCCACCAGGTCTCCGTTATCCCTATGATGTAGTTATTCTTGTTTAGCAGGAGGACCAGTTCCTCCTGTTTATTCCCCAAGCTCCTGGCATTGGTATACAGGCAGGCAAGTGTCCCATTGAGGGCCCTTGCCTTCCCCACAGATCATTCCAGGGCTAGGGCAGGGGTGGGTTCACTTGAGTGCCTTAGCCTGATAGATTTACAAGGGTTTCCCAATGGCTTGTAGTGGCGGTAATCCCCCCAACCCCTGGTGGGCTTAGTTTTAAAGCCCAGTCAAGCAGGTCAGCCAGTCTGGCTGAGAACAGCCTCCTCCCCAGCATAGTGAGGTGGGGTGGAGGCCATCTCTCCACAGCAGACCACTGCCTTTCTCACCAAAGAGCAGATTGTGATCATCGAAGCTGAAGCCTTCATGATGACACAAGCATCGCAGTCTTTGGTTGACTACCTCTACCTGTCTATCCCTCCTCAGCCCATGACCCACAACTGTGCGGAGTGAGGAAAAGACCAGCTGCACCCCCAACCCACTAAGCCCTGCTTCCAGAGCCATGCAGTCTCATGACCTGGCTGGGATTGCTCCAAGCCATTTCATTCATGCCAACATGGATGAGGAGTATAGGGTAGTGGTCGGAGGGCCGGATAATCTTTGGGATCCTCTGCTATGTCCCAGATGTGGGCCCCTGGGAAGTAGCAGACCTCCCAGGCTAAGGGGTCAGGGTGGCAAGTGCCCCCCTCAGGAGGGAGTTTCCCATGACAAGCACTCTGTATTTCATCTTAGGGAGAGTAAGGGTGGGTGATCCTCCCTTGCCTGCAGGAACTGGCATCTCTGCAGGCTCTACTGGGGCTGCAAGATGTTTGTACTTATTGCAAAGCCCCAGAAGGGAGGGGACCTTGGTGCGGCAGGCCTTAGGGTCCTTGACCAACTTGGTCCAACCCCCTGCCTGGACAGTATGGAAGATCCCTGAGTCCTCCCTTGTTCTGAAAAATGACCTTGCTCTACCCTCCGCCTCCAGGGGGTGAAGGGCCTGGCACTAGGAGTCGATTTTTCTGCTCACCATCCCTGATGGCATGCAATCTCTGGATTGCAGCCTGGAGCTCCTCTATTTTGCTCTGCACAAATTCTCAGTGGGGTCAGACACTCTCCAGGGTCAGTAACCCCCCCTTTGCATGAGGTCACTGCTAATTGTTTGCATGCACCTCAGCCTCACCAGCCATGGCCCATAAATGATGGCAGAGCCCCATGTGGTAGCTATAGATAGGCACTGGGTCATCACAGCTTACTTCTGGGCCCTGAATCAGGAAAACCTGGAATCAGGGTGGCATCAAAAAGAGTCAGTTATGGGCTTAAGTGTGACTAGCAAGACCTTGTATCCAGAGAGGCCCCATATTGGGTTGTCATAATCTTAATACACGACAGCTGTGCATGCTGACCAAGTGCTTGAGGAACCATGGACATGAGGCCTCTGCCCTGCTAAAATATATTAGTTATTTTCCCCTGAGATTTTTCAGTGGTTCCTAGGAGGGCTGAAGGCCAATTCACCAGCTCCTCTAAAGGGTTGTGGGTGCTTAGAGCCTTACATGGAAAATCCCAACCTCACTGATCTAGGAGAATTAAGGCTGGTGCCCAGTTCAGACTGCAGTAAAATTTCACTCCATTTTAGCATGCAAGATGCAGGCCCCCCTGGGGCTCTGTTCCTCTGTGGGATGAATAAAATGTCTACCCCCTGGTGCTGTCTTCCTTGAGGCCAGTCATAGGAAAACTGCCCATTGTCAGCAAGAAAATAACCATAGTTGTTGTAGTGGGAAAATGGTCCAATGTTAAGATTTCCTTGGGGGAATTTCTTTGAACTATGGCAAGTCTCCTTGTCCTCGTGGCTCCAGCTCTCACTCTCTTCTTCCTTTTAAAGGCTTGCTCAAGCTCCTCTCTATAATGTGTGTTTGATCACTCTGTGGTCTCTGCCCAGCTTTCCTGAGAGGAAGGAATAGCAGTGGCTCCCACATGTGATCCCCTTGGCTTGTGTCCTTTGTGCAGTCCTCTAGTACTCCCCATTTTCCCACATCCATCTCCATGGTACAACCAGTCACCTTGCTCTGTGTAGTCCTTCCCTGGGACTCTTTGCTGGTCAGCAAGTCCACAAATAAGAGCTTAATAATGGATTTGGGAACTAAGGAGCCTAAAATTCCATTCAGCTTGAATAAGAGTCTGGGTCCCAAATCCCTTTAGAGATTGAAGGTAATAGAGGCACTGCTTACACCCCTGGATGAGTACTCACCAGGGCATCCAAGAGGCTCTGTAACAGAAAACGGGGTCTTGTTTTATTCAGAAGGTGACTTTTCTGGGCTAGAAGTCTCAACTTACTCCATAGGAGCAGGGGGAGTGATACCCCCAGAACAGAAATTTGCTATACAGGTGTTTGTGTGAGGAAAAAGGATCTCAGGGGGTGACCCTTAAGTGAAACACATTGGCTTACTGTCTACGAAACAATTATCATGGTGATAAGCATTTAATTTTGACCTGGTAAAATTATGGAAATGGGGATAAATAGCATAGGGACTGATGGGCATAAAATCCTTCCTTTCCTTACTTGAGCAGTTGGTCCTCTGTGCTCGCTCCATGCTGATCTCTGCCCATGCAGGTTCGCTGAGTGTCTCTGTTGTGGGGTGCCTGCATGTGCTGGGCAGTGCTGCATGCCTGTGTTCCCCTATAGCTGTAGCATTACATTGTGTGAATAACTTGGGAAATGAGGGTGTTCTTAGTCTACCAGAGAGTGTGAACTGGCCGGGGATCATGTTGTACTTATAGAGGGCACTGGAGAAGGTTTCTCTTGGTCATGGTGGGTATCTGGAGAGAGGGAGGCTGCATCATTTTCTCTGTGCCTTATAACAGTTGTGTGTCCCTCTATCCATATCCTGCACTTGTATTCCCTCTCTCTTGGCACTCACCCAAGTTCCAGATGTGCCAGGCAATGGTGGGAATCCCCACTGGTGCACCTTGATAAGACCCCATGAAAGCCAAGGTGATGGTGGGGTCAAGCTGTCTGTTACCAAAGAATTGGTCCATGAATGAGGGCAAACCTTGCTGGTGAGCTGGACACTGAGGTCTCAACCCCCTCCACCCCACCTCCCCCATGCCACTCCACACCTCAAGAGCTGGACACTGCAGTGCCTTTGATGGTAAAAGGCACTGACAGCAGAGATCCCCATGTCCTTCCAACATCTCTCCTTCATGGAGCAGAGGGTGGGAGGAGCCCCCAGTGCTGTCCTAAGTGCTGTCTGCTAGTATCTCTGTATCATTACTAATGTGAACATTTGGTGCCACCCTGTGGATGTGGGATCTTTTGAAGTATGAAAACTTGACTGAACCAAAGAAACTTCTTTGACAGACTGTGCAATGCCAACCCCAGCCAAGAAATCCCTTTCCCATGGGGTTAGGCCAGGATTCAGGAATTCTTGGCCCAACATGAGCTGGCTGAGCCCTGTGCATCTGGTAAGGGTCTGTAGCCAATGATGTCCAGGCCACATAGCAATCGTTAAAAACAACAATATACCATAAATAGTTGTCTGGCTCTGCTTACAGGCCTAGCTGCAACCTTGCAGCATGTCTGTCTTCTCTTCAGGTGGGCAAGGTTCTTCAGGATTCATCCCCAGCCACGAGCCTAACTCAGGGCAGGGCTGTGTCAGGCCAAACTCGGTGGGTAGTTTGGAGCCATGGCCGCTATGAACCCCTGTGAGCTACCTGACATCCAGCCATGGGCACTGTGAATGTCCTTGCAGGTATCTGGTATCCAGCATCCACAGGGTGGTCAGGATCCTGCTGTGGCAGCTGGGGTCTCAGGCTACTGCAGAGCCAGCATCACAAAACAGCCATTTGGTGATGCTACTGTACAGTAACTCCAGTTGCTGTGCAGTCATTTAGTATTTTTTTATACAGGTACTAAATGACTGTCCAGTAATGACTGCACAGTCATCATCTTGTGTAGAAATGGCTGATGGGTCTGTGTGGGAGCAAGGGGATGTCTTGGTCAGGATCATGTCTCAGGAAAGCCCTGTCCAGCCACTGTCTCCAACTGTGTCGACCAGTGCAGAGAGGTCTGTAAGTCCTGGCACAGACAAGGGGTGTCACGACTCCAGAGTTGTGTCCCGAGTCCTGGAAAAGCACAGCAGTCTGCTGGCAACTGCCTGAATCCTGTGTGCCAGCTTGGGCAGCCTTTCTCTTGTAGTTCTTCAAGGACAGCTCAAGCTAGGGGCACAATGGAGACAAGGGCAGGGTATGTGGGACCCATTCTAAATATGAGATTTTTGACCCACTGATCACTCTTGAGCCTTCCCTGGATTGAATCCCTGGCTGGTTCAAGTGATCTAACAGGCCTGATGTGTCTGACCCAGCAGGCAGCAGAGCCTGGGCCTGGCAGCTGCTGCCTCTGCTGCTCACATGGGCAGGCAGGTCCTGCAGGGCTGGTTTTTGTGCAGGCTCTCATGCATTTTCATTCACTGTGTATCTGGCACAGTAATACTGGGCCGTGTCTACAGGTTGGACCCCGGTCAGGCGCAGGTGCACTTGGCTGCTGGAGGTGTCTCTGCTGATGGTGAGGCGGCTCTGGAGAGCGCTGTGCTTCCACCACTCCAGATTATTCCAACCCACTCCAGCCCTTTCCCTGCTGCCTACCGAACCCAGTACATATGATTGCTAGTGAGAGAGAATCCAGACACGGTGCAGGTCAGGCTGAGGGTCTCTCCGGGCTTCACAACCCCTGGGCCAGACTCCTTCAGCGTGACCTGGGCCAGGACACCTAATGGAGAAAAATACAGCATTAGCAAATGAACAATCTTCTAACAGTCTCCCTCTTATCCTGCCGCTGCATCCCCCTGTCCCACAAGACAGGAGGCGCTTACCCGGTGGAGCTGCCAGAAGGATGAGCAAAACCAATGCTGGTTTCATGGTCATTGTGGCTGGTGCCCGGTGTCCCCAGCAGACAGGAGGCAGCAGCTCTGGGGAGACACTGAGGTGCACAGAGCCAGGGCTGGTGTTTAAGGAGGAACCTTGCATGTGTTAAGCAGGAAATTGGGGAACAACATTTGCATGTGCTTCTTTAAAAGGGCCTTTCACAGATCACACACAAGGCAGGTTTGGCTGTTGACTACAGGGGTTTTGAGAGCCAAGGGGAAACCTGGAAATGGGGAGTCGGCTTTGTTACTGTACCAGACTAATGGCACAGTAAACCAAGAGCCAAACAAATAAAAATCTAGAGGAGTTACAGATTTTGTCTCTGGCTGGATATTATCAAGGCAAAACCTCCCATGATCTGGGACTTCCCCTCTCTCCCAGGGAAATATCCCAGAGTCCTGCTAGGGAAAAATTTCCGAGGGAGAAATCCAGTATCTCAGTGAAGGATGGATCCATGCTACTTAAATGTTGAATGAGTCGAAAGAGCCCCAGAGGCTTGGGGATGTCTTATTTTATTCAGAGGGTCCCTGACCTTTGGTAGAAGTGACAACTTGTTTCATAGCAGCTGAGGGATCGATACCACTAGAATACAGAAACCTAATGAAACTGGATGTTTTTTATTTCAGGTGGAAGGACTCCCAGGGTGTGAGGGTTAAATGCTGTGAATTTGCTTCATGTCTGGGAAACTGGCTTTCATTTGAACGGGTCAAATGAGGGAAATGATGAAAAAACAGAGCATAAAAATCCTCCCTTTCCTAAGAGGGCAGTTGGCCCTTCATAGTTGCTTTGTGCTTATACTGCCCATGCACGTGTGCTGGGTGTCTCTGCCCTCTGGTGCCTGTGTGTGCAGGGGGATACTGCATGCATGGATTCGGTGTGTCCGTCTGCATCACAGAATGTGGATGTGCACTCGTCTGGTCTCTGGGATAGGAGAAGGACCAGGTTCACTGGGCATCCTGCCATGCACAGATCCTGAGCTGGGGGAGGACTCCAAACCCTGGGTGCCTAAGTATTTTGCCTCACGTCGAAAACCTGAGTTGCCCAGGGTGGTTAACCCCTTGAAGTCTAGTCCTACACAGCTGCATAAAGCCCCAGCCCCTGGGTTCATGGGGTACCACCAAGTAGTCAAAGATGCCAGACACCCCCCACCCTCACTCCCTGACATCCAGTGGGCTTTAAACTCGGCTCGTCGGGGGGGAGGGGAAGATGAGGGCAGAGGAAGCTGTGGACCACCAAACCATGTGGCACCCACAAGGACAACCCAGCCTGAAGAAGGAGAACATTGGGAACGTGCAAGCCACGGGGCGGCCAGCACTACAGCACAGGGAAGCAACAAAAAGGTAAGAAATAAGGGGCCCCTTGAGACTCGGAGTGGGGGGACAGCAAAGGCACCAGTCGCAGGGCTCAAGTGCCTATACACTAGTGCTAGGAGCATGGGGAACAAGCAGGATGAACTAGCGCTCCTGCTTGCACAAAACACCTATGACTTAGTAGGGCTAACAGAAACCTGGTGGGATTCGTCCCACGACTGGGCGGTACATATTGAGGGTTACAGATTGTACAGAAAAGATGGGGAGGGGAAAAAAGGGGGAGGGCTCTATGAGCTCTATTGCTGTATGTCAATGAGCAATATACATCGACCCTCATCAAGACGGAATCGAAGGATGAGGAAGTAGAAGGATTGTGGGTTAGGCTACATGGGGGGCAAGGAGAAAGGGATTTGGTGGTAGGGGTCTGCTACAGACCCCCACACCAAGGGGAAGAA
>NW_005843227.1:230856-258965 GCF_000455745.1 Alligator sinensis
GTGAGAGCCCAGCAGGACAAATTATGCTGAGGGGAAACCAGCACAGGTTCATAGCAGGCAGATCATGCCTGAGTAATCTAGTCTCTTTTTATGACAAGTGGCTGCTTCTCGCTCCTGGCCATGAGCTGGCAAGAGATTTGCTCATAAGTTTTTGTATTGGGCAAAGCAGGCTTCTGATCACTATGGGCTTCACACCGTGATACCCGGCCCTGTCCTCAGCTCTCAGATTGTTCTTCAAGTGGCTGCTTCTCGCTCCTGGCCATGAGCTGGCAAGAGATTTGCTCATAAGTTTTTGTATTGGGCAAAGCAGGCTTCTGATCACTATGGGCTTCACACCGTGATACCCGGCCCTGTCCTCAGCTCTCAGATTGTTCTTCTGCAGCTACAACGTGCTGCTGGAGTCATCTCTGGAGATGTTCAATCGCCCCTTCACCACAGCACTGTTGTACTGGTGAGGTTACTGGTAGCAGCATTTATACTTGTGACCTATTTCAGCCCCTTCCCAGGAGCCTGGCAAGCCCAGATCACAAAGAAGTTGCTGAAGGTGGACCCAGAGACTTTACAGGAGTGGAGCAGAGACTCTCCAGGTTTCCTCTTGTCCCCTTCAGACTCCAGCAGCTGCACCTGGGACTGGACACCTGGGAAGAAAAGAGCATGATTCAAGATCCTTTTCGTGGCAGCCTGTGCAAAAGCCCACAGAGCCAAGAGGCCACTCGCTGCTGATCAGAGCTCAACCAAGCAGCGTGCTGGGCCTGTGGTAAGTCTGCCCACGTGGGGCCCTGCCTCTACTCTGATCCCATGTGCCCCGGATCTTAAGAAGTGGCGTTGGGGGTGGCGGGTAGCAGGTAACTGGACGTGGAGCTGCTGCACTGCGCAGCTTGGCACCACCGCTGCTTCACCCAGCTTCGCGGGGGCCCCCAAAGCGCAGGGCCTGGGACGATCACCCGAATTGCCCCTCCGCCCCACCAGGGACAGACCTGCTGATAATTTCCATTAGCCTTTGTATGTGATGAGTATTGCATGTTGCTTCCTGGGTCTGTACACAGAACTGTAGGAGGTTTCATACATTTCATAGACATTCTAGACTTTAGGGCTGGAAGGGACCTCAGAAAATCATCGGGTCCAGCCCCCTGGCCCAAGGGTAGAAAGTCAGCTATGAGCAAAGTATCCCAGCTAGATAAGCATCTAAACATTTCTTAAAAGGGTCCAGGGTAGGTGCTTGCCTGTGGGTGAAGTCTGTTTCAAGCTCTCGGATGGTAAAGACATGTTTTCTGATGTCTAGCCTAAAATGCTCTTCCAGCAGTTTGTGACGGTTAGACCTTGTCTTCCCTTGGGGTGCCCTGGTGAACAGATGGTCTCCAGCTTCCTGATGCAAAACCCCTTATGTATTTACTAGCAATTTGCTTGTCAAAAATGACAGGAGCGGAGGCTGCAGGCAGAGAGGGAGGCCTGCATCTGGCCTCCTCCCCCGTCCTCCTTGCCTCAATCCAGGGTCGCTCCCCGCCTGCACTCTGCCACTTCGGGCTGGGGCGGAGGCTGTTCTCCCCCCTCCCACCTGCCAATTTGGGCGGAGGTTGGGGCCTCTCCCCCACTCCACTTCAGTCTGGGGTCGGAGCCTGTGGCAGAAAGCCACCTTTGTTTTACTCCCAAAAAAACTGCTCTGTGACAATTTTGATTAGTCTTGGCCCAGCAGAGAGAGGACACATACCTTTACCCTATCTATTTGGGTAACCTGAGCTGGATACATTCCTGAGGGAGGGGGGAAACCTGCTTCCCCTGCCTACGTGACTGGCATCACATACCTGGGTGAGGGGCTTCCCCCATGGTGGGCTAGAGTCTGCCCGGCAGCTAGTGATGTATTTCAAATTGTCTAGCTGATGGCCAACAGGTGCTGGCCTCCATTGGACCAGGTGAATGAGGTCACAAGGACTATATAATTTAAGGACTGCCCAGGAGGAGGGGGGCAGCAGCCATGAGGGATACTTGGGAATGAAGAAAAGTTGGGGCCGCAGGGAGCAAGTGTGCAATCTAAAGCTGTGCCCCTGTCTGCCAGTCTGCCCTCAGGCTGGTCATAGATTTCATAGATTTCCAGGCTTGGACGGGACTTTGAAACTATGAAAGAAGTGGGTAGGGGCAGGAGGCGCTGGAGGAGGAGGAAAGGGACCGATTGGGGTACCCCACCAGGCCGCATCCCCTGCCTGCTGCCCCAGCCACCCTGAGTGGCCCATGCCCGATGCCCCAGCCCCACCCCGCACCCTGGACCATGGCTGCCCAACCTGGCCCCAGTTCCCAGTTTAAAAAAAAAATAAAGCCCCCCCACTCACCAGTTTCTGCAGTGGCATGCGGGTTTGGGGGCTCATGGCAGAGCCCCCCATGCAGCAGGGGGCAGCGTCCCCCCCCCCCCCCCGCCCCGACGGGAATGGGGGGGAACTGGGGGCTTTTCTTCATTTTTTTAAGAGTTGGGACCTGGGGCTGGCTGAATTAATTCAGGACAGTGAGTCAAATCACCAAATTGAATCACTGTCCCCCAAATCATCTGAAGTGATTTTTTGTTTTGTTCTGTTTTGTTTTGTTCTAAGATGTTGTATTTTACCAAAATTACAGTTGAAAGGCATTTTAGACACAGTCTCTGGCACAAAGGGCCCTTCCTCCGGTCTGGGCATGTTTCTCTCCCAGTTGCACTTTCTCTGAGCACAGGTGGCGAGTGTTGCTGCCCCTACTTCTTGGTGCAGGGTGGGAGAATGGATAACAGCTACAAGGAATGGGAAAGGGGATTTCTTTCCACTTTCTAGTTGGTCACTGCAATGTGTTGAGACTCATTCCCAACTAGTCTCTGTTGGGATTTTTGTGGTGGGCAGGTGTTGGGGATATGGTGGGTCTCTTGTGCTTTTCTCAGTAAAGCTGTAGTGGCAGATGGGGAAAGACGGGGGAGTCGAAGGTCCTGGCTGTAGCCAGCAGCTGCCTTTGTGTGCCTGGGCTGGTGGCTTTTGCTGCAGCCCTGAGATCAGAGCACAGTGCGTCTGTGTTGGGGCTGTCCTGGGCGCTGTTTGTGGTATAGAGGAAGTTATTGTCAGCGTGCAGTGCTCTGTCTTCTGTGTGTGCAGGCTGCTGGGTGCTGTCTCTGGGAGACTCCCCCCTCTCAGCCCTTCTGCAGATGAGTTGGACTAATGAGGGCTGAGCTCACGGAAGTCACCCAGGAGGGGGATATGGGCAGTGCAGGAGGGGCAAGCAGGGCTCTGGGGGTTGGGGCCTGGACTGGGCTCAGCTCCTGCACTTGGTCACTGCTGTGCAGGGAGTCAGTGCAGGGCAGGAGGCTGGGATGAGCCCAAGGGAGCAGTGTTCAGCCTGCTCCCCCCTTGGGTGAGCCCCTACCCTGCTCTGTGCCACCATGTCTCTCCTGGCACAGTGATAATGTGCTGGTGTCTGCAGCTGTCAGGGAGCACCCCTGGGCTGCACTCAATGAGCTGGATTTCAGAAAAGAATTGTGTGGAAAGGGACAGAGAGAAAGGGGATCATTACCCCTTCTGCCAAGTCACCTGTTTGGCTTCCTGGCCTAAGTGGTGATGTGTTGAGCCTGAGATGAGCTCTTAGTTGAGAGCATGCCCAGTTAAGATCAGAAGATGTTGGAAGAGAGTGCCTAGCACAAAGGTGTGCCATGTGCAGAGCCCTGGCATGCAGGGCGCACTGCCACATAAAGACTTTTGTTGATTGACCCTTAGCACGTGAGTACGTGATAGCATGCCTGGCTGTGAGTGGTACGTGTGTGGTGTGGCTGGTGGGTTTCATGGTTAACTGGTTGGTTTTGTTGATTGATGCCTGCGAGAGAGAGAGAGAGAGAGAGACTGATAGAATCATGGTGAATGAACGAGGTGGAAGTGGCTTTCTGGTGTATCAGTGCGTTGGTGTGGGTGATCATTATGCGGTGTTGTGCCTTGGGCTGTGCCGTGACCGTGGAGGTTGGATGAGGCAAGCACACCCTTGACAGTGAGGCTGCCATAGAGCTAGCATTCATCCCCCATGACCTCAATCCTGAGATTCCCAGTAAGATTGCTTAGGGTGGGCTCCCCAGTTTCTCTCTGCAGGGGTGCATAGCACTTAAGTAGCAGCCCTCCACCCTCTGGGGTAAGTACCACCCACCCATCACTTGTTCCTTTCTCCTCCCTTCCTTAAAGTGGAAGATAAGCTGCCATCGGCTCATCCCTTTCAGTGTGGTATATGTTCCCTGTGTTGGAACGGCAGAGATCCATAGTTGAATAAAGTTTACCGCTCACATAAAAAAGTCCATATTCACCCCCGAGTTGATATTGAATCTGAGGTGCTAGTGACTGTGGTGAACACATTTTAAAATAGGTATGAGATCAGTTAGGTATAGGTTTTAGGAATAATAAAAATAGTGGTATTGGGTGTGGGCTTCATTCCTGGTTAGTGCTGTTATTTAATTTACCTGTTGTGTATTTGTTATTTCATTATTAATAAAACATTCACTATGTTCCAGTTACACAACAGTGTGTGAACAGCCTGATTACTCATAGTACAAGCACTTGCTGGATTGATACGGTGGTGAATGATGTGCCTGTGGTCACTTGGAACCAGACTATTGTCAGCTGTTAATTGGAGAGTGCTAATCAAGTCCAGGACCAACATCAGGACTACAAAGCTGTGTCCTTAGTCCTGTAACAGCACAGCAGTCTGCTGGCTATTGCCTTTGTCCTGCGTGTCAGCCTAGGGAGTCTTTGCCTTGTATTCCTGCAAGAAGGACAGGCAGAGCAGGGGCACGATGAAGCAGAACTCCTCCTAAATATCAGATTCTGACCGATTGGACACTTCTGAGCCTCCTTCCCTGGATTTAATCCATGGCTCGTTCAAGTGATCTAAAAGGCCTGATGTGTCAGACCCAGCAGGCAGCGGAGCACGGGCTGGCAGCTGCTGCCTCTGCCGCTCACACAGGCAGGCAGGTCCTGCAGGGCTGGTTTGTGTGCAGGCTCGCATGCATTTTCATTCACTGTGTATCTGACACAGTAATACCGGGCTGTGTCTCCAGGTTGGACCCCGGTCAGGCGCAGGTGCACTTGGCTGCTGGACGTGTCTCTGCTGATGGTGAGGCGGCTTTGGAGAGCGCTGTTATAGTAGGTGTTTCCACCAATCCAGCTGTCTCCGACCCACTCCAGCCCTTTCCCTGCTTCCTGCCGAACCCAGCTCACATCACTGCTAGTGAGAGAGAATCCAGACACGGTGCAGGTCAGGCTGAGGGTCTCTCTGGGCTTCACAACCCTTGGGCCAGACTCCTTCAGTGTGACCTGGGCCAGGACACCTAATGGAGAAAAATACAGCATTAGCAAATGAACAAACTTCTACCAGTCTCCCTCTTATCCTGCCGCTGCATCCCCCTGTCCCACAAGACAGGAGGCGCTTACCCGGTGGAGCTGCCAGAAGGATGAGCAAAACCAATGCTGGTTTCATGGTCATTGTGGCTGGTGCCCGGTGTCCCCAGCAGACAGGAGGCAGCAGCTCTGGGGAGACACTGAGGTGCACAGAGCCAGGGCTGGTGTTTAAGGAGGAACCTTGCATGTGTTAAGCAGGAAATTGGGGAACAACATTTGCATGTGCTTCTTTAAAAGGGCCTTTCACAGATCACACACAAGGCAGGTTTGGCTGTTGACTACAGGGGTTTTGAGAGCCAAGGGGAAACCTGGAAATGGGGAGTCGGCTTTGTTACTGTACCAGACTAATGGCACAGTAAACCAAGAGCCAAAGATCTAAAGGAGTTCCAGATTGTGTCTCTGACTGGATATTATCAAGGCAAAAACCTCCCATGGTCTGGGACTTCCCCTCTTTGCCAATGAAATATCCCAGAGTCCTGCCAGGGAGAAATCTCCGAGGGAAAAATCCAGTTTCTCAGTGAAGGATAGATCCATGCTACTCCAATGTACAATGAGTGGACTGAGCCCCAGCAGCTTGGGGATGCTTTACTTTATTCAGAGGGTCCCTGACCTTTGGTAGAAGTGACAACTTGTTTCATAGCACCTGAGGGAGTGATACCACCAGAATACAGAAACCTAATGAAACTGGATGTTTTTTTATTTCAGGTGGAGGAATCCCAGGGTGTGAGCATTAAATGAGTTAAATGCTGTTAATTTGCTTTGTGTCTGGGAAACTGGCTATCATTACAACACGGCAAATGAGGGAAACGAGAAAAAAAACAAAACATAAAAATCCTCCCTTTCCTAAGAGGGCAGTTGGTCCTTCATAATTGCTTTGTGCTTGTCTCTGTCCATGCACATGAGCTGGATGTCTCTGCCCTCTGTTCCCTGTGTGTGCGGGGGAATACTGCATGCATTGATCCGGTGTGTCCATTTGCATCACAGGATGCGGATGTGCACTCATCTGGTCTCAGGGATAGGAGAAGGGTGAGGTCCGTCAGGGATACATCCTGCCATGCACAGATGCTGAGCTGGAGGGGGGCACCAAACCCTGGGTGCCTAAGTATTTTGGCTCCTGTCAAAAACCTGAGTTGCCCAGGGTGGTTAACCCCTTGAAGTCTAGTCCTACACAGCTGCATAAAGCCCCAGCCCCTGGGTGTCTATAGGCCTACTGGAGTAGTTCTGGCTTCCCCAGGACCTTTCCCCTCTACCTGCAGGGTATGGGTCATGGCCCAGCTGCCCTTGAGTGCTGCATGATGGGGAGAGCCCAGGGCTGGGGAGCCCCATCCTGCCCTGTGTGTGTGCAAGCCACAGGAGGCTGGGACAGGGTCCAGTCCTATCAGCATCCTCTTGTTCTGCTGGGGTCTCTTGCAGCTCCTCCCACAAGTCCCTGGGTTGGTCTCTGCAGGCATGCTCAGGACTGGCCCTGTTGCTGTGCGGCATGGAGATATGGCCCATGTTCTTGGTCGTGTCAGAACAGGAGACAGTGAATTCTCAGGGAGGGGGGTCATGGGGTACCACCAAGCAGCCAAATTTGCCAGACACCCCCGACCCCCACTCCCTGATATCTCCCAGTGTCCCCAGCTGGCCCCTGCTCCTGTGTCAGCATGGGTTGGATAGCAGGACAGACTCCTCTGTCTGGATCTAGGTGACAAACCTGGCTCTTCTGACTGCTCTGTGCCCCCTTGCTTCCTGCCCTGCTTGCTTCTGACTCCTGCATGCATCCCCCTGCAGCACCAAGCCCTGACTGCTCACTGCCCGGCTGCGTCCCTGATGCTCTGGGCCAGGATAGGGCTGTTCTCTGCCCTGCTCCCTGTGAAGAGAGGGGACACGCAGCTAAGGCACAAGGCTCTGCCCCAGGCAGTGGCTGCAGGTGCGCACAGGCTGCATTATCCAGTACTGGCTGAGCAGCTGAGTCTGAGGTGGCTGAGGGAACTGGGTGCCCGGTGCCCACGCCTGCATGGTGGGTTTTGCAGGACAGAGTCACTGCAACTCCCTGGAGCACCCACTTCAAGCACGGCCAGTTTCTTCTCTAGCATCCTGTCCTCCCCATCACACTTGGCCCCAGCTGTTGGGGTGTGGGACTGTCCTGGTCTGACTACAAGCACCCACCGGCCAAAGGCTGCAGCCCAGCACTGCCCCTCCCTGGGCCACTGCTTGGGGGTGTTTCCCAGGGTGTGAGTGCTGGAGAATGGGTTGGTGGGGTGGAGAAGCCCCATCCAGCCTGCCTGGGGACGGTGCAAGCAGGCCTGGCGTGAGGTGCTGGGGCAGTTCCCCAGATCCTGGTGTCTCCCGGCTGGCTGCATCTGATCCGGCTGCTGCAAGGAGCTAGGTGGGTGCTCTGGCCAGGTCCCTGCTGCCCAGCTAAGCACGGACCGGGTACTCTTTGTTTCCCACTGTGCACTTCTTTTGGTGCCCATGGCAGGGGCTGGAGCCCAGAGGGAGAAATGTGCCTGGGGTGTGTGTCCAGCTCCACTTCAGCTGTTTGTTCAGGCTGTGGCTGCTTCTCACTCCTGGCCATGAGCTGGCAAGAGGTTTGCTTAGAAGTTTCTGTATTGGGCACAGCAGGCTTCTGATCACTGTGGGCTTCACACCGTGATACCCAGCCCTGCCCTCAGCTCTCAGATTGTTTTTCTGCAGCTACAACGTGCTGCTGGAGTCATCTCTGGAGATGTTCAATCGCCCCTTCACCACAGCACTGTTGTACTGGTGAGGTTACTGGTAGCAGCATTTATACTTGTGACCTATTTCAGCCCCTTCCCAGGAGCCTGGCAAGCCCAGATCACAAAGAAGTTGCTGAAGGTGGACCCAGAGACTTTACAGGAGTGGAGCAGAGACTCTCCAGGTTTCCTCTTGTCCCCTTCAGACTCCAGCAGCTGCACCTGGGACTGGACACCTGGGAAGAAAAGAGCATGATTCAAGATCCTTTTCGTGGCAGCCTGTGCAAAAGCCCACAGAGCCAAGAGGCCACTCGCTGCTGGTCAGAGGTCAAACCAGCAGCGGGTAAGTCTGCCCATGTGGGGCCCTGCCTCTACTCTGATCCCATGTGCCCTGGATCTTAAGAAGTGGCATTGGGGGTGGCGGGTAGCAGGTAACTGGACGTGGAGCTGCTGCACTGCGCAGCTTGGCACCACCGCTGCTTCACCCAGCTCTTCGGGGGCCCCCAAAGCGCAGGGCCTGGGACAGTCACCCGAATTGCCCCTCCACCACACCAGGGACAGACCTGCTGCCTATTTCCATTAGCCTTTGTATGTGGTGAGTATTGCATGTTGCTTCCTGGGTCTGTACACAGAACTGTAGGAGGTTTCATACATTTCATACATTTCATAGACTTTAGGGCTGGAAGGGACCTCAGAAAATCATCGGGTCCAGCCCCCTGGCCCAAGGGTAGAAAGTCAGCTATGAGCAAAGTATCCCAGCTAGATAAGCATCTAAACATTTCTTAAAAGGGTCCAGGGTAGGTGCTTGCCTGTGGGTGAAGTCTGTTTCAAGCTCTCGGATGGTAAAGACATGTTTTCTGATGTCTAGCCTAAAATGCTCTTCCAGCAGTTTGTGACGGTTAGACCTTGTCTTCCCTTGGGGTGCCCTGGTGAACAGATGGTCTCCAGCTTCCTGATGCAAAACCCCTTATGTATTTACTAGCAATTTGCTTGTCAAAAATGACAGGAGCGGAGGCTGCAGGCAGAGAGGGAGGCCTGCATCTGGCCTCCTCCCCCGTCCTCCTTGCCTCAATCCAGGGTCGCTCCCCGCCTGCACTCTGCCACTTCGGGCTGGGGCGGAGGCTGTTCTCCCCCCTCCCACCTGCCAATTTGGGCGGAGGTTGGGGCCTCTCCCCCACTCCACTTCAGTCTGGGGTCGGAGCCTGTGGCAGAAAGCCACCTTTGTTTTACTCCCAAAAAAACTGCTCTGTGACAATTTTGATTAGTCTTGGCCCAGCAGAGAGAGGACACATACCTTTACCCTATCTATTTGGGTAACCTGAGCTGGATACATTCCTGAGGGAGGGGGGAAACCTGCTTCCCCTGCCTACGTGACTGGCATCACATACCTGGGTGAGGGGCTTCCCCCATGGTGGGCTAGAGTCTGCCCGGCAGCTAGTGATGTATTTCAAATTGTCTAGCTGATGGCCAACAGGTGCTGGCCTCCATTGGACCAGGTGAATGAGGTCACAAGGACTATATAATTTAAGGACTGCCCAGGAGGAGGGGGGCAGCAGCCATGAGGGATACTTGGGAATGAAGAAAAGTTGGACCATCTGAAACTGGCTCTCTCTCTCAAAACTCATGATCAAGGAACCGCCTGCCTCCAGAGGGAATCTCCACCTGCCTCGGGATGATACTAGTGAGTAAGCTACATGAGATCCAACTAGATATACAGCTTGCAGTAACTCAGATGCAAGATCAAAGGCTACCCAGCCACAGGAGTTTGCTCAATAGGATTTCTCTGATATTGCCCTATCCTGTACCCTAATCCAACCCTACCCTCTGTAACCAATAAAGTTCTCCTTTGTAACTAGTGTAGGAGACTTATTAAGGGGTGGGGTTTAATTATGCCTAGGAGGCCCCTTGGGTTTGCGGACTAGGGGAGACTATCCTTTTTGGCCCCTGACTTGGGAAATTGCCCCAAATTCTTGTATTGAGTCAAGTACCCATAGGACTATTAGGCCTGTGTTTCCCAGAGGACACAGGCCCTAGACAGTCCCTTCTCAGGGTGGTGGCAGCATACATTACCCCTGGACTCAGCAGTGGGGCTCGAGAGGGGGTCTGCCAGGGCTTAGGTGTCCCTGGAGAGACACATGGAGTCTGGAAGGTGGGCGGGCATAGTGAGGTGGGAGTCTCAACGCAGGAGCTCCCCCTACTGGCCCACCACAGAGCTGGACCTGCACTTACGGCAGTGGTTGTGGCAGTGGTCACAGCCGCAGTGGTGGTCGTAGCGAGACAGAGCCACCGGTCACCCCCCTCCCCTTTCTGCTCTCCTCCCCTCCCCTCTTCCCCACTGCCTCCCTCTCCCCGCTGGCTGTTGTTGGAGGTGGAGGGCGCTCCACCCCTGGAGAGCTGATAGAGTGGATATGTTGCTAACCTGGGCCCCAGGGACCAAGAGTGTCGTCTATAGTGGTGCCCTAGCCTGCCAGTCTGAACTCAGGCCAGTCATAGAGTTCATAGATTTCTAGGCTCAGAAGGAATCTGGTAGATCATCCAGTCTGACCCCCTGCTCCAGGCAGGAAAGAGCGCTGGGGTTAAGTAACTCCAGCCAGATGCCTGTCTTGTCTCTTCTTGAACACGTCCAAGGTAGGGAGAAAGCACCACCTGCCTTGGAAGCCCATCCCATATTTTGGCAACCTTTACCATAAATAATGTCTTCCTTATGTCCAATCTAAATATATTCTCTTTCAGTTTGTGGCCATTATTTCTGGTAACTCCAATGGGCACCCTGGTAAACAGAGTGTCTTCTATGCCTTGCTGAACCCCCTTGATGAGTTTGTAGGCAGATGCAAGATTACCTCTCATCCTTCTCTTGCAGAGGTTGAACAGTTTGTCTTCATAGGGTCTTTCCTGCAGGCTCTCAATCATACAAGTAGCCCTCCGCTGAACCCTCTCAAGGGTATTCACATCTCTCTTGAAAGTCAGCACCCAAAACTGGATGCAGTACTCTATCTGTGGCCTCACTAATGCCACATAGAGGGGAATTATCACTTCCCTAGAGCTGCTCTTGTTGCACCTACTGATGCAAGAAAGAGTGCGTTTAGCTTTGCTTATCACCACATCACACTGATGACTCATGTTCATTTTCGCATCAACCAGGACTCCGAGATCTCTTTCCACTGTTGTGGTGCTCAGAATGGGACCCCCCTGACAATAAGTGTGTTGGAGAGTCTTTTTCCCCAGGTGCAGCACCTTGCATTTATCCTTGTTAAATTGCATCCTGTTCTGATCCACCCACTTCCCCAGTTCATGCTATAATCAGTAAATGTGTAGACTGACGCTTTACAGCTCAGCTTCACTGACTCCCCAGGCTTCCTAACCTCTGCTCTGGACTGTGTCAGCTGGATCTGGGAACTGGCTGCTGCAGAGAAAGGAGAATGGAAGAAATGTAGTCAGGTTCATTACTACCTTTTAAAAAAAAACCCTTTCCTAGTTATGTCTAGGTCTGCCCTTTGTTTCCCCACATAGAAATATTTCAACTACTCATATCTATTAACTGTTTTTTTCCCACTGCCACCCCATCAATATGGATGGACTGATATCCTTATTCCCCTTCAAAAAAAATCAAGCCTCACAGACTCAGCCTCAGATTCTCATCTTTGCTAAGGGATATGAAATCAGAGCCCTCACAGACCCTGACAGTGGCATTGCTGAGTCTCCAGGGTGGGAATGAAACTCCATTATTCCTGCATCCCTGTCTGGAGCCTAGACCCTTATTCCCTCCTCTCCCCATGGTCCTGTGCTAACCAGGTACCTGCCTCTTCTGCACTCACCTGAGCAAACTGCCAGGAAGAGGAACACGCCCAAGCCTTCCATGCTACTTCGCATCAAAGCCCGTGGGGGCTGCCAGACCCAGAAGTGTCTGTGCTGCTGGATGCTTTCCCATGTGGGTCAGTCTCTCCTTTATTGGGGAGTTCCTCTGCCTCATGTGGTCACTACTAAAGCATTTAAATGATGCTCCTCAGTACTGGCATTATCCCATAAATGTCTCAAGCCCCATAAATGTCTCAAGCCCCATGGATGGCTACAGGATGGCTGTAGCAGTGACTGGTTCAAGACAGCACAGGAGTCAGGTGACTTTAGTGGGAGAGGAGTGTGAGTCAGGCTGCCCAAATATTGTGTGCAGGTGTCTAGTACTAGGGCATGAGAAGGTAAAAACTCAGGGATATGAATGTAGAAGTGAGGGCATAATATCTAGCACTCAGGACATGAAAATACTCTTCACAGGCAAGCTGTGCAGGGGATACTGGAGTTCTCTTCACCCGTTGCAACCTCCTTGGCTGGTTACTGATGCTTGCACCTAGATGCTAATTGATGATGGCTGCCGCTGCCCTTCTATTGTTGCTCTTGGATGTGGTAATTGTTGTGGCCTCTTCCCCGTGTTTCCTGGTAGAGCAGAAGCAATGGAGTGATTTCTGGCCTGCAGATCCTCAAGGGTCTTGTGTAACAAAATGGCTTTTGGTAGGGCATGGATGCCCACATGAAATGGTCCAGCAGATCTGTGTTCATACAGTGCCTGTTGCTAGCTGTGGGCTCAAGGCTGCTGATTTGTGGATGCCGTCCCCTGCAGCAGAAGGGACACATGCAGCTGTGGTTTTCGATATACACTGAACGGACCCATTCACGTGTTTCTGCACAGTAGCAGCAGGCCTTGCCTATGGGGCTTCATCTGCTGAAACAGGAGGTTGCCCACAGACACCCAGAATTGCCCTTCCCTTGAATCTTGGAGCAACAGAAGTGTGGGTCACTCTGGCCTCTTTCCATGCCCACAGGCTGTATTAGGTTTGATTCAGCAAGAAGGACGGGACCAGGTTCCCAATTGCTTTCAGGACTGAAGAGAAAATAAGTGCCCTGACTGTGGCTGTCACAGATAGAGGGTCATCCAGGGCTTCATGGGGATGGGGAAAAGGAGAGACAGAGGTTAGATGCATCTGTAAGAGGATGGAGTCATGCTCTACTCCAAGCGTTATCTGTGTGTCCAGTGAGTCCCTCTCTTCTAGCTACCCTTCAACATTTTCATGTTACTTTAATAACAGATTTAGTTTCACAGTGAAGGCTGTGGGGCCTGCACTGCTGTCTCTAGCTCTGTTCCTAGATGCTCTGTTAATTGCTCCAAGAGTTCTGTATATTTAAGGGAGTCACCTCTGCATTTATCCCTGTGTTGCTGAAAACAGGACTTGACTATGGAGAACAATCATTTTCATCCTCTTTGGAGAGCTCAGATGGCTGGGGAGGAGAGGAGGAGTGGGGGGTCGGGGCATGCATGTCTGTGTCTGACCACTATTGTTTTGTTGTGGACCTGAGGTTTTATGTTAAGGAAACAGGGAGTTTGAGTACAGGTCTCCTAAGTGGCCAGTGGTGGAAACATCACAAGACAGAAGCAGATTGCAGAGATCACTGTGAGCAGTCAGAGGAAACTTTTCTTAAGAGGTGCCTCTGTCCTTGTGCCTGCTGAAGGGCCCCAGACCAGCAGGTGGATTCTGGCTGCAGTTTGGGGTACAAGCTCTGCCCTGGTTCCTCTTTCCTGTGCCCCGGGGCATTATGCCGCCCCCAACCCACCGTCCGGGGGTTTGGGTTAGCCACAGAAGTGCTGAGAGGTCGAACATGCCCAACACAAGTTGCCCTGTTGGTTGATACTATCCCTCCCATCCCAGTTTGATTTTGTGCAAGGAGAATTTCTTTGGCAGAATCCGGTCCCCTTCCTGCCCTGGTCAGGATGCCCCTGTCCCAGCCCTGGCTGCCCCTGCCCTGCCCTGCCTGCCCTGCACTGGGGGTCCCCAGCCTTTCTGGCATTTCCAGGCACTTTAAGCTGCAGCAAAGCCCGGTGTCAAACGTAGGCTGGGGCAGAGCCTCCATAGAGGGCCAAGGGCAGCTCCTGGGACATGGGGCCAGAACGAGTCACCGCTCTGAAGTCCTGGCCCCAGATGTGCACAGATATCATGCTGAGGGGGAGGAGCTGGCAGGGCCAGGTGCTGTAACAGGCTTCATCCCTGCAGCACGGGTATTTGTACAGGGTCCCCATGGCAGTGTGTCACTGTGCTTTGGCACAGTAGTAGGTGCCGCTGTCTCTGGCTTCCAGGCCTCTCACCTCCAAATACACCTCACTCTTGGACGTGTCCCGGGAGATGGTCAGGCGGGACTTCATGGAGTCCTGGTAGCACTTGTCATCATCCCAGAAGATGAGGCACAGCCACTCCAGGCCTTTCCCTGGGGGCTGCCAGATCCAGCTCACTACGCTCCCACTGGCAGTGAGGGAGAATCCGGACACGGCACAAGTGAGTCTCAAGGTCCCTGAAGGCTTTTCCTGGGCTGCAGTGTCCTGGAGCAGCTGAACCTGGGAGCAGACCCCTGTGGAGAGCACAGAGACGAGCTGTCAGGGAGGTGGCAGAGGTTGGGGGCAGGCAGTCCTGGGGAGACTCTGCAGACAGGGACTTACCTGGTGCACTGGCCAAGAGCAGGAGGGACAGGAGCAAAAGGCCCATGTTTCCTGTGGGCCAGAAAGCTGGAGCAGGCTGAGATGAAACAGGTCACAGGGGCTGGGACTGGCCAGATATTGCCCAGAACGAGGGGAAGCCTCTGCTCTTAAATGAAACGTGGAGGATCATTTGCATACCTGGCCCCAGGGCCTTATACCCCATGCAAAACCATGCAAAAGAGTCCAAAGAGTTAGATCCACAGTTATCTCAGAGGGAAGGGACACTTGGCCCTGAGCTCTGACATCCCTTTAACCCTGACCTGGAGCAGTCTGGATCAGCTCTGTCCCCTCACTGGTCCCCTTTGAGACAAGACATATTTATGGGGCCTGTTATTTGTCAGCCAGAACCAAGGATAGTCTCTCAGGTGCTGTAACTAGTGTGAGGTCTCACAGCCCTTGTCTCCTTGCCAATGTTCCCACTGCTTTTATCTGCTGCTATTTCAGAGGCCCCAAACCAGCAGCCGGGTTCTGGCTCTAACCCCAGGACAGGGGACGTCTGCCCTCTTCTGCCTCCCTCGAAAACTTATCTCCACCTGGGGGCTGGATCCTTCCTAGAGGGGTCAGAGAGGAGGACAGGTGCTGAGCTGAGGCCCAGATTTTGTGTGTGTGTGTGTGCGCGCGCGTGCGCATGTAAGTACGGAGAGAGAGTTCACTCATTCATGCAATGGCTCCTGCTGAGTTCTGCAGTTTGTAGAGGAAGGGGAAGAGGGATGAAGCCTTCTTCCCTTCCCCTCCTCTGAGCAGCCCCTGGGCTCTGTGTCCTGTCAGCTCCTGCAGCACATGACTTTCAAGGCCCCAGCCTGTCTTCCTGGAAACTGCTTCTTGCCCCGCGTTGTATCACTGTGTGTATCCAGCAGAGGCAGGACTTGGTGCTGGAGGACTGCAGACAAATGGTGATACACAGGGAGCGAGACTTGGATTTGCTTAGAGGGAGTTTGCCTGGGCTTCACTTTGGGGCTGGGGCAGATGGGGAAGTATGCTCATGTGTGTGCCCATGTGGGGTTTTCTTCTCCCTGTTGCTGCCTGGGCCCAGATGCCAACTGGCTGCTTCAGAGCAAACTGCATGGCCCCATTACTGGTGGGTCCATGCTGAGCCCGGCATTGGAAGTCCATCCTGCTGCTGCCTTCAGGGCCTGGTGGAGCTGACTTTTAGCCCCAAAAGCCTCAGTTCCTTGGTCCTTTCCCTTCTTCCCTGTCCAGCTCCCTTGCTTTGCTGTCACTGAGCTCAGTGACAGCAATGGGAATATAGGGGACAGACTGGAACATTACAGAGACCAGGCCACCTTCTTGCATGGCCACTGTGACCCTGCCTCCCCCTCCACCTCCCACTCTTGTATCTTGAACTAGGAGCTCTCTAGAACAGAGACTCAAGCTGGCACGAGCAAGACCCTGTGCCCCTCCCTGGACCCTAGAAAAAAGTGTGACAACCTGAGGGGGTGGCAGAGCAGGGCTGGAGTTGGGGCCAGCTGCAAGCTGGAGCCCAGGGGCCAGGCCAGACTCGGGAGAGGGAATAGGGCGCTTTGGGCTAGGGGCTGCAGGCTGTGTCCCTGGGGCTCAGGCTGCTCATCTGCAGGTGCAGCAGTTTCTGGGAACTGTCCCTGGAGGTGGTGAATTGCCCTTTCATCGCCAAGGGGTACTACTAGCTGCGTCCTTCACAAGTAGTTGCAGGCAGCCACCCACTCCAGCCCCTTCCCAGGGCCGGTTGCACCCAGTCCATGCAGTTGTCACTGAAGGTGAACCCAGAGTCTTTGCAGGATTGGTGCAGGCTTCCTCATATCCCCGCCAAACTTCACCAGCTGCACCTGGAAACTGAGGTAGGATGCAAAAGTAACTAATATCAGGGCAGCATCAATGTAGTGCTGCTCCCTTGCCTCTCCCTCCTCTTTAGGAGGATGAAATACCTTGCAGAGCTGCTGCCAGGACAAGGAGGAGAAGTCTGGTCTTGTGAGGCGGCTGCCCCAGTGCCCAGTGCAGCTGCTGGCAGGGAGGGGCCAGGGGAGAGGCAGGGTCTCGCTACCCTTCACTGACCCTAGGCTGCATGTGAGGGCACAAACTCTGGGGGGACCAATGCAGGGACAACCAGGAAGGGGCTTGGCACCAGGACCCCTGGGCTGGGGCTGGCCCAGCTGGTCCCCAGGTGGGTGTCAGAGCTCCAGGCTAGGAGTGCTTGGAGCAAGGGGGTGTCCCCATCCCAGCGTGGGCACAGCTCACTGGGATCTTCCTCCCCACACTGCAGGAGGGGGCTGCTGGCTCAGGGTAGGCAGCGGAAATGGGGACCTTGTCCTTGGTGTGAGGATGCGAGATACCCCAAGCCTGGGTCTGGGTATGTCTCCCCGTGGGGCTGAGCTGCCAGGTAGTCCCTGCCTGGGTTGCTCTTTTCATTGTGTTGTGTATATGTCTGTTGTTCTCTGTGTCTCAAAAGAGCTCTTATCACTGTTGCCTGTTAAGAACCTGCTTCCCATTTTTGTGCAGCTCCTCCTCTGCTCTGCCCTGTGTCACTGTGTTTCTGGCACAGTAATAGGTGGCCGTGTCTGCAGCCATCAGCAATTGGGCTTGGAGGGAGAACTGGTTCTTGGAGGTGTCCCTGGAGATGGTGACCCGGCTCTTCAGGGGTGGGTTGTAGCTGGTTCCCACACTGTAGCTAATCTCCCCCATCCACTCCAGGCCTTTTCCAGGAGGTTGCTGGACCCAGGTCCACCATGTGGTGCTTGTAGCGATGGACTCTCCAGAGACAGCGCAGGTCAGGGCGAGGGTCTCTCCAGGCTTCACCACCCCTGGGCCAGACAGCACCAGCTGTATGGCAGAGACAGCACCTGGGTAGAGCAAACAGAGCACCTAGAGATTTAGGCTCCTAAGGACTCCTTGAATGATCCCCTGTTCCCCTCCTCTCCCTGCTGGAGACTCACAGCCTGGGGCAGGGAGCACGGAAAGGAGAAGGAACAGATTTCATTCTTGCTGCCACTGATTGAAGGTTACTTCCCAGCAGGTAGGAGGCAGTAGGGCGAGGGTTGGGTTTGGGGCAGGGCAGGGACTGTGGTTCTGAGACCCAGGGGCTGTATTTACCCAGGAGCCCCCAGGCAGGGATTTGCATGTGGGTTCCCCTTGGGGGATAAGAGCTGGGAGCAATTCACTCCTGCCTGCAATGGGGTAGGTCTAGGTATAGGAGACATGTGCACCTGAGGCCGGGTGGGAGCTTGGAGGAGTGGGGGTGTGGGTTGCCGAGGCTGCAGGTCAATGCTGCTGGCACTTGGAGTGTCTCCCTTGCAGACAGGCCTGAACTGGGACAGCACATGGAGTTGATCAGGATAGATGAGATTAGTGGGCTGTTGAATGGAATCAGAAATCCCAGATCCGTCACGAATTGTGAGAACTGTGCAGTGAAGTCCTTTACAAGTCTTTGAGCTTTTTCAGACGAATCAATTGTAGGATATAAATTGTTTAGCAGACTCTGGGCCCCCA
The DNA here is from genome assembly GCF_000455745.1 of Alligator sinensis. Classification (NCBI taxonomy): domain Eukaryota; kingdom Metazoa; phylum Chordata; order Crocodylia; family Alligatoridae; genus Alligator; species Alligator sinensis. Next base: position 248,913 of record NW_005843227.1, read on the forward strand.
ATATTGAATCCCTTTGCCCCTTTCCCAGTCAGCAGGAGGTGGCAGAGAAGAAACAGCTCCTGCCCAACCTTCCTGAGCTCACATCAGACACAGGCTGGATCCCAGGTTGGCACATGGGGCATTTTGAGTACCCACAGGTGTGCCCACAGGGCAGTGGAAGTGTTTCCTAACTTCAGGTACCTGTGGCTGAGGGTGACATGGGTATTTTGTGCCTTTTGCTGTCGCTGTAAATCTTTGTGACGTCCATGCTCTTGCAGGTATATCCTGCAGGCAGCTGCACTCTCCTAGTGTGGGATGGCAGTGCTCAGGCTGGTGACATCAGGAGAGGTGAGTGAGGCCTTCCCAAGGTGGGGGTTATGGTCTGGATCTGTGGGGAAAGTCTGTTGTGTCCAATAAAAATCTTGCTCCCTGAGAGAGGAGTCACTGAAAGACGGCTCCAGCGGATCCTGAGAGATCTTCAAGGCAGGTTCCAATTTTCCATGCGATGGGTCTGCGCTGCAGGATTGTGTTGGGGTGGGAGCCCCCAAGTTCTTGTATATTTGGTAGCTGAGAGAGTCTGTCCCTCCCCACAGATGCAGTCGGGGCAGAGATGGATGGTGTTAGCTCCGCATGGTCTGCAGGTTTGATTGTTTGATAGTTATTTCATTGTTGTTACTAGTTTGTTTCCAGTTCCAGTCTCACTTGAGACCCACTCCTTGGCCCATGGCTCTGTGCCCTTCACACACAAACATGCATTAGCACACACCAGCACATGTTCAGGCACATAGACACACCACATGCACACATGCAAACTGTCACATGCACACACCTCTATGCACACAAGCATGCTGTCCGTTCCCAAAGACTTCATGAGATTGTGCTATTTATTCCTACAGTCATAGCACTGAGAACAGGGTGTTAGAGGTTCAGGGAGCCTCCATGTGCCACTGGGAGGGGATAGGTGAGGGCTTGGCCAGCAGAAGGTGCTGGGACTCCTTTGTCAGCTCCTGTGCATGGGGACCCAGAGGGGACAGCGCTTTGTGACAGCAGGGTGCTTGTGAGTGCCCTGTGCTGCCTGCCATGTCCTCTGCAGGGAACCATTTGTGAGAGTGCAAGGGCAGTGCTGTGTCCGGGCTCAGCCTGCCTTTCCCATGCTGTGCATCTGGTACAGTGATACTGGGGCATGTCCTCACTTTTCAGGCTGATGATCTGTAGATAGAGTAGGCTGCTGGAGAGGTTTTGCAAGAGCGGTGCATAGAGTCTCCAGGCTTCCTCACACCACCTCTGGTTCCCCTGAGCTCGCCCTCCACCCTCATCGCTGCATCAAGACACATGATGAGAGGTCTGGACACATGGGCCCTCAGTGCCAAGACCCAAACCTAGGGATCCCTGCTGAGCACTGGGGAAAGCCCCAAACCTGTAAGAGCTGAAGCCAGATTGCAATGGGTCTGTGCTGGGGGAGCTCTCTTGGGTGTGGGCATACTTAATGCAGGGAGCCTGAGTCTGTGGCTTCCCCACACAGAGCTGCAGGGGCAGGGCAGGTGCCAGTTTTGAATGGGACTTGGGCTGAGCATTTGCATGATTTGCCTCTGAAGGGGGAAGGAAACATGGTCCCCTTGGGAACTGCAAGGGCAAGGTCCTGGGATGGGGCAGGAGGATGGGGAGCCAAGGGCTGGGTGGGAGCTGAGGTTCCACCTGGTGGGGTTTTTCCCAACACACAAGCACAGATGGGCCCACAGGCATGTGCCCCCTGCCCGTTGTCTTGGACTCATGTCCATCGTGTTGGAGAAGATGACAACTCTGGCTGTGATGGAGGTAGGAAGGCACTTGACAGGCATTGGGCCATAGGTATGAGGGCTGTGCAAAGCTTCAGGTGCTGATTCAATTCAGAGGAGATGAGGCCCATTTCAGCATCCAATCTCTGAATCTGAATCTAATCAGGAAACAAAGAAAGGTCCAAAATTGATTTGGAAAAGATTTAGAGAGCATTGGCGATTCGGGCAGTCCCTGCTTGCTGCAACAGGGAGCCCGCCCCAGACTCTGTGCTGGTAAGTAGGGGGTGGGGGATGGGAACCCCATTGGAACAGGACAGCAGGCACCCTGCCGAGCACCAGACCCACACACCGGTAGCTGCGGTGAGATGCCCTGGCCTGTTGCTGGCAGGAGGTGGCAAAACTGCTGCTTTTTTTGCCCACCCCGCCTGGAGTCCCAGGGGACTGAGGCTGGATCACAGTCAGGGGCCTTCCAGGGAGTTTGTCTCTGGTCTCCAGGGGGCTCTGGGCAGACCCTGCATGAGCAGGATGATGGTGCCCTTGGTCCTCTGCTGCCTGAGTCCAGATCCCCTCTGAGCCCTGGCCTTGGCCCTTAGATCCTTAAAGCTGCATCCTAGCTGTTGGAGTGTGGCTGAGGAGGTGATGGTCCAAGAAATGTACGTACAGCAGATATCTGGTGATAGTTTCTACTGCACCAAGTCGGTATTCAGAGAGCTTTTGGACAAGCTCACAGGCCCCAAGGTCCTTCATAATGTCTGGGGAGGAATTAAGTGAAACCAGAGCTAAGTAGCAAGAAAAGCAATGGTTTGTGATTAGTTGTATCTGCTGCAGGTGTTTTGTGCATTGTCCTTGAGCAGAAATCAAGGTTGGAGACTTGTAGCCAGGAAAGCCCAGGGAAAGTATGAGGCAAAGATTTTGTTGTTGTTGTACTAAGATGTTGTACTGGATGAAACACACACTTGGGAGACATGTTAGACACAGTTTCTAGCACAAAGGGCCCTTCCTCAGGTCTGGGCATGTTTCTCTCCCAGTTGCACTCTCTGAGCACAGGTGGTGAGTGTTGCTGCCCCTTCTTCTTGGTGCTGGGTGGGAGAATGGATGACAGCTACAAGGAATGGGAAAGGGGATTTCTTTCCACTTTCTAGTTGGTCACTGCAATGTGTTGAGTCTGGTTCCCAACTAGTCTTCTTTGCAATTTCTGTGGTGGGCACAGGCAGGTGTTGGAGATGTGGTGGGTCTCTTGTGCTCTTCTTAGTACAGCTGCAGTGGCAGAGGTGCACAGATGTGGGGGGGGGAGGGGTCTATGGTTCTGGCTTTATCAGAGCATAGTGGGTGGGTTTAGGGGTTGTCCTGGGCACTGTTCATGGTATGGAAGAATTTATTGTCAGCGTGCAGTGCTCTGTCTTCTGGGTGTACAAGCTCCTGGGTGCTGGCTCTGGGAGACTCCCACCTCTCCCAGCCCTTCCCCAGTTGGGTTGGTCTAATGGGGCCTTAGCTCAGGGTAGTCACCCAGGTTGACGATCTGGCCAGTGCAGGAGGGGCAAGCAGGGCTCTGGGGGTTGGGGCCTGGACTGGGCTCAGCTCCTGCACTTGGTTATTGCTGAGCAGGGAGTCAGTGCAGGGCAGGAGGCGGGGATGGGCCCAAGGGAGCAGTGTTCAACCTGCTTCCCCTTTGGGTGCAGCCCCTGACCTGGTCTGCACCACCATCTCTCTCCTGGCACAGTAATAATGTGGTGGTGTCTGCAGATGTCACGTAGCATCCCTGGGCTGCACTCAATAAGCTGGATTTCAGAAAAGACTCATGGAGAAAGGGACAGAGAGAAAGGGGATCATTACCCCTTGTACCAAGCCCTGGCTCTGGCCCCAGGGCACCCATAGGTGGGGGGCTGAACCCAAGAGCAGAAGAAGCCCAAGTGATCCCATCCTTATTGTCCTGGGATGGGGAAGAGTCCCCAGCAGGCAGGAGGGACCAAGGCTGGTGCTGCATGGAGACTGAGGCTGCAGGACCAAGGAGGATCTCCTCTCCTTGTGTAAGGTGGAATTTGCATGTGAGCTAACTCTGGTACCTCCTCATCCTCTGAGTCTCTCAGTGCCTCCACTAGCACTGGAGACAGTTCTCTTTCCTGTTGCAGACCCTGGGAACCACCCATATACAGCGTGTTTCTCTGGGAACAAGGGGAGGTGTTGGTCAGCATCAGCTCTTGGGAAAGCTCAGTCCAGCTGCCATCTCTAGCTGTGTCAGGCTGAGCAGACAGAGCTGTAGTTTCTGGAGCAGGGCAGGCCGTGTCGGTGTCGCAGACAAAGTTGGGTCTGAGTCCACGGCATTGTTAGTTAGCCTCACCTGTTTGGCTTCCTGGCTTAAGTGGTCATGTGTTGAGCCTGAGATGAGCTCTTAGTTGAGAGCATGCCCAGTTAAGATCAGAAGATGTTGGAAGAGAGTGCCTAGCACAAAGGTGTGCCATGTGCAGAGCACTGGCGTGCAGGGTGCACTGCCCCTGTAAAGACTTTTGCTGATTGACACTCAGCACGTGAGTGCGTGATAGCATGCCTGGGTGTGAATGGGCACATGTGTGGTTTGGCTGGTGGGTTTGTTGGTTGGTTTTGTTGATTGATACCTGTGCGAGAGAGAGAGAGACTGATAGAAACACGGTGAATGAACGAGGTGGAAGTGGCTTTGTGGTGTATTTTTTGTATTGGTGTGGGTGATCGTTATGCGGTGTTGTGCCTTGGGCTATGCCGTGACCGTGGAGGTCAGACGAGCCAAGCGCACCCTTGACAGCGAGGCTGCCATAGAGTTAGCATTCATCCCCAATGACCTCGAATCCTGAGACTCCACCTGTCTGCACCACTGCTGGTCTCCTGGTGTGATCTCCCAGTTTCTCTCTCTGAGTATGCATAGCACTTAAGGAACAGTCCTCCGGGGTATGTATCACCTGTTCATCACTCCTCCCTTCCCTAAAGCAGGAAGTAAAATGCCATCAGATCATCACTTTCAGTGTGATCTACATTCCCTGTGTTCTGGGTCAGTGGAGATCCAGTGTTTAATAAAGTTTACCGCTCACATAATAAAGTAAACACCAATCCCTGAGTTGATACTGAATCTGAGTTTCTAACATTTGTGGTGATACGCCAGGTCAATTCCTTAGCCAAGAATCACCTCACTTGGAACCAGACTATTGGGTCAGCTGTTAATTAGATGGTGCTAAGTAAGTCCAGGACCAACATCAGGACTACAGAGCTGTGTGTCTTGTCCTGTAACAGCACAGCAGTCTGCTGGCAATTGCCTGAGTCCTGGGTGCCAGCCTAGGCAGTCTTTGCCTTGTATTCCTGCCAGAAGGACAGGCAGAGCAGGGGCATGGTGGAGCTTGGGAAAGGACTCCTGGGTCCTTTCTAAATTTCAGATTCTGACCCACTGGTCACTTTTGAGCCTCCTTCCCTGGATTTAATCCCTGGCTGGTTCAAGTGACCTAAAAGGCCTGATGTCTCGCACCCAGCAGGCAGCGGAGCACGGGCTGGCAGCTGCTGCCTCTGCTGCTCACATGGGCAGGCAGGTCCTGCAGGGCTGGTTTTTGTGCAGGCTCGCATGCATTTTCATTCACTGTGTTTCTCCAGCACAGTAATACCGGGCTGTGTCTCCAGGTTGGACCCCGGTCAGGCGCAGGTGCACTTGGCTGCTGGACGTGTCTCTGCTGATGGTGAGGCGGCTTTGGAGAGCGCTGTTATAGTAGCTGCTTCCACTAGCCCAGATACCTCCGACCAACTCCAGCCCTTTCCCTGCTGCCTGCCGAACCCAGTACATATGATTGCTAGTGAGAGAGAATCCAGACACAGTGCAGGTCAGGCTGAGGGTCTCTCTGGGCTTCACAACCCCTGGGCCAGACTCCTTCAGTGTGACCTGGGCCAGGACACCTAAAGGAGAAAATACATCACTAGCAAATGAACAATCTTCTACCAGTCTCCCTCTCATCCTGCCGCTGCATCCCCCTGTCCCACAGGACAGGAGGCGCTTACCCGGTGGAGCTGCCAGAAGGATGAGCAAAGCCAGCGCTGGTGTCATGGTCATTGTGGCTGATGCCCGGTGTCCCCAACAGACAGGAGGTGGCAGCTCTGGGGAGACACTGAGGTGCACAGAGCCAGGGCTGGTGTTTAGAGAGGACCCGTGCATGCGTTAAGCAGGAAATTGGGGAACAACATTTGCATGTGCTTCTTTTATAAGGGCCTTTCACAGATCACACAAATTTGGCTGTTGACTACAGGGGTTTTGAGAGCCATGGAGAAACCTGGAAATGGGGAGTCGGGTTTTGTTACTGTACCAGACAAATTGTACATTAAACCAGGAGCCTGGGGAAACAAATAAGGATCTAGAGGAGTTCCAGATTGTGTCTCTGGCTGGATATTATCAAGGCAAAAACCTCCCATGGTCTGGGACTTCCCCTCTTTGCCAAGGAAATATCCCGGAGTCCTGCCAGGGAAAAATCTCCGAGGGAAAAATCCAGTTTCTCAGTGAAGGATAGATCCATGCTACTCCAATGTACAATGAGTGGACTGAGCCCCAGCAGCTTGGGGATGCATTACTTTATTCAGAGGGTCCCTGACCTTTGGTAGAAGTGACAACTTGTTTCAGAGCAGCTGAGGGAGTGATACCACTAGAATACAGAAACCTAATGAAACTCGATGTTTTTTATTTCAGGTGGAAGAACTCCCTGGGTGTGAGGGTTAAATGCTGTGAATTTGCTTTGTGTCTGGGAAACTGGCTATCATTAGAACAGGGCAAATGAAGCAAACGAGGAAAAAAACAGAGCGTAAAAATCCTCCCTTTCATAAGAGGGCAGTTGGTCCTTCATAGTTGCTTTGTGCTTATCTCTGCCCATGCACGTGTGCTGGGTGTCTCTGCCCTCTGGTGCCTATGTGGGCAGGGGGATACTGCATGCATGGATCTGGTGTGTCCATTTGCATCACAGGATGTGGATGTGCACTCATCTGGTCTCAGGGATAGAAGGGCGAGGTCCATCAGGAATATATCCTGCCATGCACAGATGCTGAGCTGGAGGGGGGCACCAAACCCTGGGTGCCTAAGTATTTTGCCTCCTGTCGAAAACCTGAGTGGCCCAGGGTGGTTAACCCCTTGAAGTCTAGTCCTACACAGCTGCATAAAGCCCCAGTTTCTGGGTGTCTGTTGGCCTACTGGAGTAGTTCAGGCTTCCCAGGACCTTTCGCTTCTACCTGCAGGGTATGGGTCATGGCCCAGCTGCCCTTGAGTGCTGCATGATGGGGAGAGCCCAGGGCTGAGGAGCCCCATCCTGCCCTGTGTGTGTGCAAGCCACAGGAGGCTGGGGCTGGGTCCAGTCCTATCGGCATCCTCTTGTTCTGCTGGGGTCTCTTGCAGCTCCTCCCACAAGTCCCTGGGTTGGTCTCTGCAGGCATGCTCAGGACTGGCCCTGCTGCTGTGTGGCATGGAGATATGGCCCATGCGCTTGGTCATGTCAGAACAGGAGACAGCGAGTTCTCAGGGAGGGGGGTTGTGGCTACCACCAAGTAGCTAAAGATGCCAGACACCCCCCACCCCCACTCCCTGACATCCCCTGCAATGGACCAGAAGGGTCTGGGAGGACCTGGCTTTGCCTGACTCAGTGTCCCCAGCTGGACCTTGTTTCCTGTGTGAGCATGGGTTGGATAGCAGGGCAGACTCCTCTGTCTGGATCCAGGTGACAACCCTGGATCTTCTGATGGCTCTCTACCCCCTTGCTTCCTGCTGTGGCTTGCTTCTGACTCCTGGATCCATCCCCCTGCAGCACCAAGCCCTGACTGGCCACAGCCCCGCTGGGTCCTTGATGGTCTGGGCCAGGATAGGGCTGTTCTCTGCCTGATCCCCATGAAGAGAGGGGGCACGCAGCTGAGGCACAGGGCTCTGCCCCAGGCAGGGGCTGCAGCTGCTCAGATGTGGGACTGTCCTGGTCTGGCTACAAGCACCCACCGGCCAAAGGCTGCAGCCCAGCACTGCCCCTCCCTGGGCCACAGCTTGGGGGTGTTTCCCAGGGTGTGAGTGCTGGAGAAGTCCCATCCAGCCTGCCTGGGGACGGTGCTAGCAGGCCTGGCCCTGGCTGTGTGAGGCGCTGGGGAGTTCCCCAGAGCCTGGTGTCTCCCGGCTGGCTGCATCTGAGCCGATGCTGCAAGGAGCTGGGTGGGTGCTCTGGCCAGGTCCCTGCTGCCCAGCTGGGCAGAAACCGGGTGCTCTGTGTTTCCCACCGTGCATTATTTTTGGTGCCCATTGCAGGGGCTGGAGCCCAGAGGGAGAAATGTGGCTGGGCTGGGTGTCCAGCTCCGCTTCAGCTGTTTGTTCAGGCTGTGGCTGCTTCTCACTGCTGGCCATGAGCTGACAAGAGGTTTGCGCAGAAGTTTCTGTATTGGGCACAGCAGGCTTCTGATCACTGTGGGCTTCACACCGTGATACCAGGCCCCGTCCTCAGCTCTCAGATTGTTCTTCTGCAGGTAAAAGGTTGCTGGAGTCATCTCTGGAGATGTTCAATCGCCCCTTCACTGCAGCCCTGTAGTATTTGGTGAGATTACTGGTGTGAAGCATTTATACCTGCAACCCCCTCCAGTCCCTTCCCAGGAGCCTGGCAAGCCCAAATCATAACGAACTTGATGATGGTGGACCCAGAGATTTTGCAGGAGAGGCGCAGACAGTCTCCAGGCTTCCTCACATCCCCTCCAGACTCCAGCAGCTGTACCTGGGACTGGGCACCTGGGGAGAAAAGAGCATGATTCAAGATCCTGTGCCTGCCAGCCTCTGCCAAAGCCCAGAGAGCCAAGAGGCCATTCGTTGCTCATCAGAGCTGAACTGAGAAGCGTGCTGGGCCTGTGGTAAGTCTGCCCATGTGGGGCCCTGCCCCACTCTGATCCCATGGGCCCCGGATCTGTAGAAACGGTGGTGGGCGGCGGGTGGGGTAGCGAGTAGAGGGATGCAAAGCTGCTGCTCCGTGCAGCTCAGCACTACCGCTGCTTCTCCCAGCTCCGCGGGGTCCCCCAAAGCACAGGGCCAGGGGCAATTGCACACCCCCACCCCCGCCTCTCAGGACAAACCTGCTGCCGATTTCCATTGGACTTTGTATGTGGTGAGTATTGCACGTTGCTTCCTGGGTCTGTACACAGAACTGCAGGAGGTTTCATAGATTTCATAGACATTAGGGCTGGAAGGGACCTCAGAAAACCATTGAGTCCAGCCCCCTGGCCCAAGGATAGGAAGTCAGCTATGAGCAAAGTATCCCAGCTAGATAAGCATCCAAACATTTCTTAAAAGAGTCCAGGGTAGGTGATTGCCTGTGGGTGAAGTCTGTTTCAAGCTCTGGGGACTTGGATGGTAAAGAAGTTTTGTCTTCTGTCTAGCCTAAAACGGTCTTCCAGGAGTTTGTGATGGTTAGAGCTTGTCTTCCATTGGGGTGCCCTGGTGAACAGATGGTGAACATCCCGGTTCGTGATGCAAGACCCCTTATGTATTTACTAGCAATTTGCCTGTCAAGAATGACCGGGGGGGAGGGACGGGCAGGGGGTGCAGGCAGAGAGAGAGTCCTGCATCTGGCCCCCTCCTCCATGCCTCAGGCCAGTGCCGGGGTCGCTCCCCGCCTCCCCCTGCCACTTTGGGCTGGGGCGGAGGCTATTCTCCCCCCTCCCACCTGCCGATTTGGGCAGGGGTCAGGGTGTCTCCCCCCCTCCACTTCAGTCTGGGGCCAGAGCCGGGGCTGGGCCTGCGCTTGTGGCAGTGATTGTGGCAGTGGTTACAGCTGCAGTGGTGGTCGCAGCGAGACAGAGCCACCGGTCATCCCGCTCCCCTTCCTGCTCTCGTCCCCTCCCCTCTTCCCCACTGCATTCCTCTCCCCGCTGACTGTTGTTGGAGTTGGAGGGTGGTCCAGCCCCTGGAGAGCTGGTAGAGCAGATAAGGTAGAGCGGACCGGGCCCCAGGAAGCAAGCGTGCAATCTAAAGCTGTGCCCCTGTCTGCCAGTCTGACCTCAGGCTGGTCATAGATTTCATTGATTTCCAGGCTTGGAAGGGACTATGAAACTATGAAAGTAGTGGGTAGGGGCAGGAGGCGCTGGAGGAGGAGGAAAGGCACCAATTGGGGTACCCCACCAGGCCGCATCCCCTGACCCATGCCCGATGCCCCAGCCCCACCCCGCACCCTGGACCCTGGCTGCCCAACCTGGCCCCAGTTCCCAGTTCTTTAAAAAAAATTAAGCCCCCCACTCACCAGCTTCTGCAGTGGCATGCGGGTTCGGGGGCTCATGGCAGAGCCCCCCATGCAGC
>NW_005843228.1:0-3346 GCF_000455745.1 Alligator sinensis
GTGTAATTTCTGTCCCTAGCCCCAGAGATAACCAAAAGTATGTTTCCCTTTCATAGGTGAGCTCTGCAGGCACAAATATGGTATGTCCCATGCCAGCTGTCATTTCATCACTAATATGAGGCAAACGAGGGTGTGTGTTAAGAGTATACCAATGGGCAAGATATATGAGGGGGGAAAACATGTGGTGAAGTAAAGATCTGCTATGCCTGAGCCTCCACTGCTGGAAGGTCCCTGAGGAACTTTAAACCAGCAGTGTCTATGAGGATTGTTCTTTTATGCACATCTAAATTGCACTAAAGTTGGACAGCCATCAGTCACCTGCAGTTATCTTCAGGCAAGACTTCTTTCCCTCTACCAAGCAGAGTATGGGAAGATTGGAACTGAGGTGTAGCAGAGCAGCTCCATACCCAGGGTAGTTGTGATGCACAGGGCAGGCCTGCTACCATCATGCTGATCACAGCGGGGGCAACAGCGGCTATTTTTGTGCCCCTTCACAAAGATGGCACCTGGGGCTGCTACCTTGGGTATGTCTCTAAATCACCCTACTAGCCTGGAGTATCAGTCTCACAGGGTTGTGACATGTTAAAGAAAACGCTGGTACTGAGATTAAGAATAAATATATTCTTTACTTTACCTGTTTGCTTATCTGCAATGGACAGCTTCCTAACATTTTCTTTTCATTAAATGATGGAACAGTCATTCCCTAAAGTAAGAAGATTAAGAAGATCATCCACATGGAAAATATTTGGAGAGAAATGTGAAAAAATATTTATTCCGGAAATGAATTCTGAAATGGAGTTGAGGAGAACGTGGAAAAAGAATGAGAACAAGTCATCTGTGTGGACAATATTATTGGGACCTCACTCCATTAATCAACTCAATCATCTTCCAGTAATTTCAGTAAAACCCAGGAATAAAAAGCGATATTACTTCGATGTAACTATCTTGCAAAACTGAGTCATAGCCTGGAATGATTATCCCTTCTCTCAAATACCCATCTATCCCACTAAAACATTTTCTCTTGTCTTCCCATCTGAATAGCAAATCTGCCGCTCCCCTCCCCCCAGCCTTCTATCATACATATTTGCTTCCTAGTTTTAGTCTCTCTTTAAATCAAGATATCCAATTTGTGTCCTTAGAATTCCCCAGGCTCTTTGTTCTTTGCCTGCCATGCAAGAGGCAAACTCTCTGAGCTTTTCTTTTACAGTTAACTGAAATGACACCTGGACATTATGTATTGTGATAATGGGAGCCAAAGAAACCCCTTCCTTAGATGGAGAAGTGCAGCTTCATGAAAGCAGGCGCTGCATGGGTTCCAGGGCCCTGAGGATCTTAATGGTCCTAGAGGCAGTGAACTGAAAATGGAAAATGAATGTAGGTAAGAGGAAAAAAGATTTACTTGGGTTCTGATGCACTTTGTGCTGGCCTCCCTAACTCCATGCCCTTTAAAGAAGAGAAAGGTATATCACAAGCTAGCTTTTGGCTCCAGTGGGTCCATACACTGTAGAACAGGGCCTGAGTCAAGTCTCCCACAGCTTTTACACTGGCCACACTGCGCCAACTTAGATGGAATTGGTCCTGTTTTGCATCACCATAAATAAGAATTTCTTTAATTTATAGTATGACTCAGTCTCCCTGCCAACCTGTTTCTTTCTTCCATGTCATCCCTCTGCTTAGACCAGCTGCCCTGCTTTGTGCTAGAGTACACCTGCTCTCTTTCAGATGCCATCTTAATATCCATGTTTTTACAGAAGGCTTCAGGCTGAGGACAAGACCTCTTCTTTTTCCCTTTGAACTATTTATCTCGGGTTGTAGGGCATGAATACTCTTCTGTACATGTTTATAAACTGTGATACACACCTACGGTGCTCTCTAAATTGCATAGACCAGTTCATGTCATTCAAAATACCAGTGTGTTGCATGCCTTTCCTTTCTTCACTGAGAGACATGCCACATGTCACACAATGCTCTTGGTGGTCCCCTCTTACAGTTTGTCTGAGCCATTTCCCATCTGTGCCTCCACACAGGCTCTCCTGAAATATGATGCAGAAAATTTTAGTCTTCTATTTAGTAATAAAATATATGGGGTTATGTGTAAATGAATTAAATGAAGGCTGTTTTCCAGAAAACACTCTGTATGTTAGGTAAAATAATACACAGAATGAATATAATATTCATTCTTTGATTGGTAGTAGTAATATCTCCAACTATGTTATAAATATATGTATGTTTCTGAGTGCTGGATCTCTGAATGAACTGCAAGGTCTATAAAACTGTCGGTCATTCAGATGCATTTTTTTTGTGTATTCTTCCCCCATCAAGCACATATGTACACTCAGGAAACATGCATTGGTGTTACTTTTGAGCAGAACCATGTGAACATCAGGTATATAGGATACGAACTGGTTGACATGGGGAAAAATCCCATCAAGTCTGGTGCTTCACTCAGGATTCTTTTTCAAATGTCTGGTAGCGTGATAGCCACCAATGGGTCCTTTAACCTCCCTTCTCCAGGCAGCCTGTACCTCCTGAATAGGCCTCATTGCTTTACAGGGTACTAAACACTTCCTTCCGGGTCTTTGTTTCCCCACCCTGCTGTACATATCTATGCAACGGGAGGCCCAGGGGACCACTAACTCCTTTTGCAGTTTTCCTTCCTCTTCAAGAGCAGCACTGGATACTGCTACCTCTGTGTTGTGGCTTTCTAATTAGAGTATGACCCAAGCCTTTTTCCCAGATTATTTGGTGATTTCAAATCTATTTCCTGTCCACCACAAATTGGCACCCTTTCTCACTGGGTCTATTAGTTTTTCAACATTTTATCACAGGTATTGTGAAATCCTGGAGCTTGGTGAGAAACCTCCTTCCACTTCCACATGAGCTGCTAAGCTGCCACCCATACTTTCTTGAACTCATGTCAACAGATGATCTAACAGTTTTCTCCAATCCTTGTTTCTGGGTCCATCCTAATGTAGCATCCTGGAGCAGCTAACCTTGAATTAAAACATTTACTAACCTCTCTACAATACACACAGTTGCCATGTCCGCCCTAGGGAAAAAGAGAAATTGCAGGCAGGCTGCAGCAGAGCTATACTGGGGATGGGACAAGGGCTGCAGCAGCACAGAGGGCAAAGCTACCAGGAGCAGTGCAGTCACACAATCACACCCCATTTCAATAGTGTAGCTCACCTACTGGTGGCTCCAGTACCCCATGGCCTCAGATGGCTGGGTCCCCTATAGAGCCTGAGCTGTATGGGGTGCCAGGAAAGGGGTCCCTGCTGCCTTTCCTTTCCCTTGGGTTTTCCCCATAGATCAGGGGAGCTCCATTTGCTGGGAGTGGCTATGG
>NW_005843228.1:3442-5982 GCF_000455745.1 Alligator sinensis
CTGGAGCACTCTCCCACCCCAGGTCCTATGGGGAAAGTGGCAGTGGTGGATGGGTCTCCACTTCATATGGCCAGAGGTAAACCCTGTTAGAGAGGGGGAGGTAGAATAGGAGGGGAAGGGAAAAAACACTGGGCAGCGGAGGGGAGAGGGTACCCAGAGTGCAGTGGTAGGGGAGTCAGACCTGCTTTAGGGACTCAAAAAAATCCTTGGTAGCTACTGTTGTGGTCGGGCATGCTCCAACCACCCCTGCAGCCCCAGTCACATCTTCTTCCCCCACTTTTAAAAAAATCCTAGATATGCTCATCAAGGCTACTATGTGTGCAGTTGCAGTGGCTCCCAAGTGACAAGCAGAGTATCCATATGTGTGTGGCACTGTGCATAGGCCGGTCTACCCTGCATCTCAGCACAGCTAACTAGCCTGCCTGTGATGTCACATTTACATGGCTACACTGGTTCTGTTTCAGGAGCTATTAAGCCTGGCTTATTGAAGCATGGTACCATCTTATGACTTACAGATATGCTCTTACAGGGCAGGCTCCATCAAGAGGAGTGTGCTTTGTGGAGGCATTCGGTGGGTGGGGGGAGTTGTCTGAACAGGACACAAAAACTTCGCAGTACAGTTCAGGGCACCAGGAGGGTGGCGGGCACCTGCAATAGAGCCTGAAGCATTGGATGAGGTGGAACAGGAGAGCGGTGGAGTGCACTGCCTAGAGTCTGCAGGAGAGTGGTTTTGTTTGATCTTTTGCCCAAGTCTTATCTTACAGAATAAAACCGTGCTCAAAAAGGAGCTTGAGCATAGCAGTGAGTCCTTCTATGACCAAGGAAATGGGTCAGCTGCCTTACAGGCAGGCAGACAGTCATTACGCCAATATAAAGAACAGTAATAATTAGAGAAAGACTTGATAAATTTATGCCATTAACTGTAATACATTCTAACAGCAATTAAACAAACCAGCGTGGAGAAAAGTTTTCTGGTAGTTAAGAGCTCTTTAATCCAATGGCATAAGATGTAATGCCTGGAAGCTGAAACTAGACAGATTCTGATTGGAAGTAAGGTGTACATTTTTAAAAATGAGGGTAATTTAATCTTTGGAACAACTTACTTGAGGGTATCATGAATTCTGTTTTACTTAAGGACTTAAAATCAGCTTGAAGGTCTTTCTGAATCACATATTCTAGCTCAATCAGTACAGATTTTTTAGATAAATTCTATTTCTGTATCTTGTATACAGGCTAGAAAGATGATTGTAGTAATTTCTTGTGTCCTTAAAGTTGGTAACTTTTTAGGACAGATGATATCTTTTATTTTATATTTGCTCATCACCCAGTACTGTATAGTCTCCTTGATAATCTAGATTAAAACTAATAGTAAAACCAATCAACCTGTAATATGCATGTGTGAGTAACCAACCTATAATATGCACGTGTGAGGTACACACACATACACAGTATTATGATAAATATATGTATAAGGGCCTTGATAAGGGCCAAAACCATTGGTGTTGAGCAATAAGAAGTTGATTGTATTCTGACTGTGTGAACATATTTAACATATATGAGTATTTTTTGTACTTTATATAAATAACTTTATTTGTTCTATTATTAAACTTAAAACTGCATAGCAAGATCTTCAAAATGTATACTTTAATATTCAAAACAAGGCCTTTAAAGTAATGGAAAAAAACCCTATCCCTTACCATCCTTGGTTTCTTCTGGATCAACTGCAAAAAAACAGCAGAGATGCAGTTCTAGTAGCTCAGCTGGAAATAAAGCAGCTGGTATAGCATGCTTTAAAATCCTGAGGCTCCTATTTTACTTTTATATGAAAGAGGAAGGGGAAAAAGCAGAGAAAAATAAAACTTGCAGATCACTTGAATCGACATCAACATGGTTATCTATGGAGTGTAAGGTATTTATATCCCTGTTTACTCAACACTTCAGTAACGGCTATTGATCTCCAGGAACAGGATAGTCAGAGCTTTAATACAATACACTGATCTAAGTGATTCTGGGAATCACCTCTTTTCTGTTGACCCATTCAGAGTCTGCCAGCACATCCCCAGCTGCCTCTCCATCTTGCCCCCTGCAGGTTTTGTTCACTGGCTGTTTAAATCCAAATTCCCCTTGACCTTATTCTCTCTCTGTAGGTGGGTTTTATTTTTTTCCCCCCAGCCTCCTTCTACTCCTCTCCTATATTTTTCTCCCTTCCCCCTCAATGTACATGATTACATTTTCATGTACTTTGTCTCTCATCATATGCAGGGACTGCAATATACAAAACAATTCATTCTGTCTACTGTGAGGAGAGACCCTCACAGTCGCTTTGCAGGCTGTCTGGCCTAGCACTTCCATTTGCAGTGTAATAAAAGCCTAAGTGACCTGTCTACAGATGAAATAGATTAGCCTACAGATCATTCAGAAACCTAACTGGACAGGCTCTATAGGTACAAAGTCATCCTTTAGCTGCTAGAGCAGGAACTCGGAAGAAATCCTACCAAGGAAGGTATACTTTCCTCTTTTAATACTTTCACATAATTAAC
>NW_005843228.1:6843-7815 GCF_000455745.1 Alligator sinensis
CTGTTTTGATGAATTAAGTGGTCTCAGGGTACCGGCCTGCAGGGTGCGACACACACAGGAGAAAGCAATGACGTGTCCTTACATGTCCTCCAGGCAGATAAGTTATCACCAAGGCTTTATACTATGTTGACTTCCTAGTACCGTCTCCCCAGGGATCAGGGGCAGCAGCTGAACGAGTGGAATACCCTCTACTATTATGGCATGTGCACACACATGTACAAACACACACACAGATTTCTATCAGGCGAGTTGCTTTTGACTTTGCCACCCCCCGTCTCAGCAATTACGCACTTGGGCACCATTGCCTGTAGGCGACTCCCAGCATTCAGCTAGACAGCGACAAGATTTGGAGGAGCTTCATTCAAAGCAGCATCACGGCCACTTGCTTCTCTCCCAGTCCTGGTCCCCCCACACCGTTCCCTGCACCAGAAATGGAGGGGAAGCCCCCTGCGCCTCTGGCACTGCCCAAGTGTGGCGCAGCCTGCTGCGCTTCCCAGCTCCAGGTGGCCAAGGGCTTGCAAGGTGCTGTACAGCTGCTAGGGGTGTGCGATGGCTCTTAGATGCACTGTGGGTGCAGGCAGCAAGGGGTGTGCATGTGTGTGTGTAACGCTGTTAGGGGTGGGTGCAGCAGGGCGTCTATTAGGGGCAGAAAATGTGGGGGGTGTTTGTGAGTGTATGTGTGTGTGTTAGGGGTGGGTACAGGCAGTGGGGGTTGGGGTGGGTGCAGTCAGGTGCGTGTGTATGTGTGTTAGGGGCAGTCAGCGGTATGTGTGTGTGACTGTGTGTGTGTGACTGTGTGAGAGGAGGTGGCTGCAGTCGGGGGGGTGTGTGTGTGTGTGTGTGTGTGTGTGTTGGGGCACACAGAGCTGTGTACGCGTGCTAGGGGCAGGCAGTGGTGTGTGATGTGTGCGCCTGCCCCCCGCTGCTGTACACGAACTCCTCCGACGCCGCACTCCCGGTCTCCCTCCCCGC
>NW_005843228.1:8988-12937 GCF_000455745.1 Alligator sinensis
TTTGGTCACTGTATTTTTTTCCTGTCCCTGGCTTTTGCTTTATTTAAATTGACTGTATCAAAGACCGTGGATATGTGTATTATCTGTGAGCTAATGAACAGACTCTCTAGGGACTTGCACTACATTGTTTAAAATGAATCTGATTGCAGAAAGCAGGATACTGGTTGCTACTGAATAATAGTAGAACTGTGACAGAAAGTGCCAGGGCCTTTCCCTGCAGTATTCACAATCATGTATAACCCCTCCCAGTGCAATGAGATAGATTATGTCAATTTTAAGAGAATTGACAGTGATAGATCAATAACCAAGATGACACCAGAAGGACTGAAAGAAAATAACTGATCTATTGACATATCTCTCCTGTTCATGTTCAAATATAAATACCGTATAAGAATGCCTAATTTAAATATTACATATATATTAAAAGGTGAGCATTCGTACATGTACACAAAGACAGCCATATATAGAAAGGCAATTATATATGTGTGTGTGTGTGTGTGTGTACACACACACACACATATATATAAACAATTTGAGTAACAGTAGTTATGCACAGAAAAATATTTTCAAGTGTGTTGCTGCTGTGGTAGGGGTGTGAATAAAATCTTAATTAATAGCATGCAGCATATTTTCCAGTTGTCCCATCACTTCCTTTATACAACACTTTTCTGCTTGTACTTCTTTGCAAAACAGACCTGTAGTTACAGTGACTGGTACATTAAGTTACATTTTGAATTGGTTGCTTGAATTGGTTGCCATTGTCCACCTGACCTGGTCTTCATCCACTCAAGTAGAGCAGAAACAATGCCAACTTCTGGCTGCAGGATATCACAGTGATTTTGTTCTGCAAGTATTTTTGAATGTGCTAGTAACAGAATAGATAATAATGGGTGAATAGTAGTGTCCTGCTAAATGTTGATATGCTTACTTTGCTTTTTTTTCTTTTTTTTTTTAGCATTAAAGGCTTAAAGATATGATAAAATCAAACTGTTGTAAAAGAGGAGTCCTGATAATCAGATTAACCTGTCACACATAAATACTGAATATAAATTCAATCCTCATCATTGTTAACAAATGGTTCATATTATTAATGGTGAGGTATCAACAGCTTTGGAATTCACATAACCATTTGAAAGTTTGGATGAGTATGTAAACTAGTCAAATCTATTACGTATTGAAAGGTCAGGCTGGAAATCTCGGGCAAAAAGGCTTTTGTGTGTTTGCTTTTGACCCCAGCTTGAATTACCAAAAGAACAGCCTTTTTTCATGTATTTTGGCACTTCCTGTCCTATCCCAGCTGGAAACTGGAAAAGAGGAAGAAAGTGACCAGATTTGTAATAGTTTGAGTCTTAACATGAATAAAATGAATAGGGTGTCTCCTGATTTTATTTGCACTCTCTGCTCAGTCCAATCCAGTACAAAAAACAAAAACTTGAAGTCTTAGTTAAAACTAAAGATACAGTAAAGAGATAGCAAGGGCCTGACTTTGAAGAAAGCAGTCTTCAAACCAAAACTCTATGCATCTTTGAAAAATCAGGGTTTTGTTTGCTTATGATTTATTCAATATGTTTATTAGAACCAGATACGTCAAATCATTGTCTGTAGTGAATTAGAGCCACCGTGGCGACTCACCTAATTAGAAATCTGACACGATAATCCTGCACACTTCAAGTCATTGATATATTTCTTAGATCCATGGTCCAAATCTAAGTCATGAATATTACTTGAATATTAGGTTTCCAATTATGTATTTTTAACAGCGAACAGTTGTGAGTTACCATTACCACCAACTTGCATAGAACCAATGAGCTTCTTTCCAGGATGAGACATCGTCATTTTAAGTGCAGGGATAATGGGACATTCCATTTGCTAGATTTATTATCTCAGGAGATTAAGCAAAAAATAAAATTATATATTGTATATTGAATAAATGAGATCGATACTAGGGGCTAGATTCTCTGGGCAGCAGTGGTCAGTGGAGCATTCCTGGTATATAGAGTTTCTTTCATAGATTCATAGATGCTAGGGTCGGAAGGGACCTCAATAGATCATCGAGTCCGACCCCCTGCATAGGCAGGAAAGAGGGCTGGGTGGGGGGGACCCCAGCTAGATGCCTATCTAACCTCCTCTTGAAGACCCCCAGGGTAGGGGAGAGCACCACCTCCCTTGGGAGCCGATTCCAGACTGTGCCCGCCTCCGTTCTAATAGGTACTCCCGCGCAGCCTTCGCCTGGGCCAAAGATCACGTCTGCCCTGGGCTTGCGGGTGGACCCCACAGGCTAACCCCGCTGACCTCAGGGGGTCCCCTTAACTCACCTGCCACGACTTGAGATGGTACCTCAGTGGGGGGGTTTCCCCTTGGGGCAGCCTCCAGGGCCGTTGCGTCTCCCGGCGGGCACTCTCGGGCTCCAACCTCCCCTACACCCCGGCCACTTGCCAACTTAGGCTCTCCCTCTTCAGGCTTCCTTGGTGTCTTCGGCTTCCCCCCTCTCTTGCCCACAGCTTGTCCACCGTACGTATAGGTCTTCGGGCTCGACGTATAGCCTGGTAGGGCCGTCGGCCCGGCCCTTCCACCACGGCTCCTAATATCCTATCCTAACGACCCCGTGACGGTGTGTGCCTCTCCCACCACCAGGATTAACCAGGCTTTCTAAACTAATAGGGCCCAGAGACTCACAAGGGGACCCCTGGCCTCTGGGCTGCACAGCTCTCTCTCTGAGCTCGGGCCCCACCTCCCAGGCAGCTCACCCGCTGGGGTGTCGGATCCCCTTCTCCTCTCCAAGCCGTTGGGGCCGTGAAGGTCGACTGTCTGGCCCTGCTTCGGGACTCAGCCCATCTGCTGACTCTGTCCGACGGGGACCCGTTGGCCCTGCCCCGCTGTTACCTCTCTTCCGGTCCCTCTGCGAGCACTGCTGCTGTCTCGGCTGTGGACGTAGCTGCTGCTTTCCCCGCTGGCGTGGCACCTGCCTTCCTCACCACCTCTATGGCCGCCTGTGCTGCAGACTTCCCAGCTGGTCGGGGTGTCGTTGCTACCGGCGGGTTCCCACCCGGCTCCTGCGCCGATACTGCCACCAGCCTCCTTGCTGGCTCTCCTGCCGGCTGTGCACCTGGTTTCTTCACTGGCTCTGCTGTCAATTACACAGCCGGCTTCTCCACCGGCTCTGCTGCCGGTTACGCAACCGGCTCTCTCATTGCCTACTCTAGCTCCGCCCCTTGTTTTCCCCGCTGCTGGGTGTGGCGGGGGGGTCCCGCACGAGGGCTCGATCCTCCAGCCTCCTCTCATCAGCCGCCCCGCTGCCTCATCGGGGCCGCTCTTTATACCTTCCGGGGAGCGTCCTCTGCCCTGCAGCTCTGCCGCACCCATATAAACACACGGCTGATCACCCGCGCCGGTGTTTTTGCCGTGCGCCCCTCCTCCAGCTCTACTGGCTCTAGAGGAGGTAAGTGGGGCTCTTTACTGACGCGGGGTTCCTCTGTCACCCCAGCTCCCCTGGGACACAGACCTTGGCCACTCTAACTGTGAAGAAGTTCTTCCTAATGTCTAGTCTAAATCTGCTCTCTGCTAGCTTGTGGCCATTGTTTCTTGTAACCCCCAGGGGTGCCCTGGTGAATAGAACCTCACCAATTCCCTTCTGTGCCTCTGTGATGAACTTATAGGCAGCCACAAGGTCGCCTCTCAACCTTCTCTTGCGGAGGCTGAAGAGGTCCATGTACCCCAGTCTCTCCCCATAGGGCTTGGCCTGCAAGCCCTTAACCATGCGAGTGGCCCTTCTCTGGACCCTCTCCAGGTTATCCACATCCCTCTTGAAGTGTGGCGCCCAAAATTGCACGCAGTATTCCAACTGCGGTCTGACCAGCGCCCGATAGAGGGGAAGTATCACCTCCTTGGATCTGTTCGTCATGCATCTGCTGATGCACGATAAAGTGCCATTAGCTTTTCTGATGGCTTC
>NW_005843228.1:13435-18139 GCF_000455745.1 Alligator sinensis
CTTCTCATATAAGGGTATATCTAGATAAAAAAGGAATCTGGTTGGGTCATCCTTGGTTACCAAAATGGCTGTTTGAGGCCATAGACAACCAAAGGTAAAGAAGAACAGCCTTAGGCAACTGGTGCCTCCCAAGTCTGGCGGGGGTGGGGAGCACCAGATCACCGACGGGGGAGGGTGGGGTCCCCCAGCTGTCAATTGCTGACTGAGGTGGGGGCCCCCCTCACAGCTGATGGGGGGGGTGGGGAGGCGTCTCCCAGCAGCCACTCGCGGAGCCAGTGGCAAAACCAGAAGTACACTTCTGCCAGCGCTTCCAAGGGGTGCATGGCCAATCTCAGGGGGTGCACGTGCACCTGCGTGCACCCTCTATGTGTCGCCAATGAGAACAGCTGTAGTAGAACAACTGACTAAATAGTGATCAGTGGGCACTTCTACATGAGATGCTTTACTGTGCAGTAAAACTAATTACTGTGTAGAGTAAGCATCTGCATCTACACGTGCCTGGGAGAGTTTATTCTCGAGTAGTTTACTTGAGAGTAAACTCCTTCTGGATCATTTGCATATGTAGACGTACCTGTTATCCCATATTTTCTCACATACAAGACATACCTTTTCCAAAAGACACAGCTCTTGGAAATTGGGTGTGCATTACAAGTGAGAAAATATGGTAACAGCAGTTTCTGTGCTTAAACTTCTCCTGGGAGCAAGCAAACTTAACTCTGCACAAGACCCGCAGGGAAGCAGAACAATGACGAGGCTAGGCTCCTGAGCTGCTGCTGCTCAGTTACTACAGGGAAAGATCTTTTTTTCTACATTCTGTTTCTCAAAAACAAGGTGTGTATCTTCTTCCAGGGTATGAGTATCCAAGAAAATAAGGTATTTAATGGAAAATTGAAAGCATCATGTTTTCATATTTGCATTTCATTTTTAGAGGGAATTACCATGATTTTCAATGCTGCCCAGCAGTCAGTTTGTTAATTAACATAGTTATTGTATCTAATGGATAGTTTCTGAATTTGGGCTCTGACTCAGTCTGTTATTTATTTATTTGGATTTTTCCTACTGTACAACAAAAGAGCTTATATGCAGTACTAGTTCTCTTTAGAAACATTTCAAATAAATATATAAATAAAAGCAGTCATCAGTGGCTCATGATAAAAATTAAACAATTGAGCAATGGCTAAAATTTACCTTGCCATAACTTACTGACAGGTTCTCACACTTTCTTATCTCATACAGCTTTCTGACAGAGAGAAGAGAGTCATTGCAGAATACTAACAAACAGAATGTTACAAGACAAAGCGGGTGACTTCATTTACTGGAAGCACTTACACTGATCACACTGTGATATATTTCTGTTATCATAATAATACCTATAAATATTGGATTCCTCCTTGAAATCATTGTACATGCAGAACATCCTCTGACTTGGGGCTTGATCAAAATTTATTGAACTCAAGAGCATTTTTCAGTTGATTTCAGGGGGCAGGCTTTTGACTAGTCCCATGAATTAGAATTAAACTGGAGTATTTGCATGGTTGGGTTCATTATTTGCACTTGTCAACTCTGGCCTTATTCAGCAAGGCAAGGGCTTAATCTTAATGCCATGATTTGTCTTACTGAAGTCATGCTTAAAGTTTTTCACATACCTAAGTACCATGTTTAAGCACATCCTGTATTCTGATGTTGGTGACATTTATCTTATAAAGCTTTAAAAATTATTGAATGCTAGACAAAGTTTTCATAAACAACATCGTTTAAAAGCACAGTGTTTTAGAATGCATTGGGTATTATCCCTCACACTTCGGGTTTTGCAAGGGGATTTTGATTTTTTTCTCCTACTTTTCGGGGACGCTCTCTCTTCAGGAGAAAAAAAAAAATCCTGGAAAAGTCTAGATAAATATATGCGAGGGGCAAGGATTTCTTAAAGTGATATATTTTATTGGACCAACTCTCTAGTCGGGATAGAGTTAAACAAGCTTTCAAATGCAAGGCATTCTGTCTCAGAAAAAAATTTGCAATCTGTATCCTAATTATATTTTTTTTGCTTACCTTAAAAACATATGAAAACATGTCAGTGTAAAGACCATACTTCAGGCAATGATCAAGATGTCTCATATGTCTAGCCATAGATATATATCCAGAAAGTCCCTAGTACATATCTCCTACTGTCCACGTGGAGGACAAGGTAACTTCCTCCTATCCCAGTCTGTTTGAAAGCCCTCCACAGTTCTAGACTTAGCACTTGGCAATGAACAGGTCTACTATTCATACCAGGGGCTGGCAACATACAACCTATGGAACCACTGGATTTGGCCTGCAGAGCCAGGGCTTTACCTCTGCCCATGCCTGTGCTGGGCTGGGCCGTGAGGGACTGCAGCTGCATTGCCACTGTTTCTTCCCACCTTCCCACATCGTCCTACCTCTGTCCCCAGCTGCAGCTTGGGTGCAGCTTCTAGGTGGTAGGGAACAGAGTTGGGCCTGGGCAGCTTCCAGCTGAACCCACACTGTAGCCAGCAGGGGTTGGGAGAAGTGGTAGAGGTGGTGCAGGCACAACTCCCAGCTTCCTAGCCCTAGCCCTAAACATGGCATTAGCAGAGTTCTCCACGGCTGTACTTCCTCACCAGCCAGGCAGTGTTGCGGGGGAGCTGGGAGAAGCACCTGGCCCCAGCGGGGGCACAGGAACTCCCCCATACACACTGCGCCGCTGCTGATGTGCCAGTGAAACCACCCAGCTGGTGCCAGACTTGGGGCAGGTTGTTCTAGCCCGGGGTGTCCAACCTTTTTGAATGTGGGGCCAGATCACGAACTTTTTATCACCCAGTGGGCCGACGAGCCATATTCAAAGACCTCACAGGAAGCAGTATTGCATCACCACCCCCCACCCGAAAGGAAAGTAGACCTCACAGGAAGTGACATCACATCAGGAAGTGAAGTCACATGACCTTTGACACCAGTGAAGTTGCAGGAAGTGACAATGAAATAGGTCAGCTTCGCACGGGAACTTACCCCGTACCTCCTTCCGCCCTGGCCCCGCCCTGAGGCACCACCAGCTCCGTGCGGGAACTTACCTCGTGGCACACGCGCCATGCTGCAGCTCTGCCGGCCACATGCTGGGGGCAAGGGGCGGAGCCTGTCCCCAGCTCATCCAATCAGGCACGACTGGGGCAGCTCCGCTGTGCACAGCCCTCGGGGCAGCTGCAGCAGGACCTGGTTCTCTGATGAGCCGGGCCCCGCGGGGGTAAGCAGCTCCCCTCTCATCACTGCCAGCTGGGGCCCGCGGGCTGGCCCTGCCTGCCTTGCCGCTGCCCCGCCACCACTGCCCCACAGCCACCACCACGGCTTCGCCGCCACAGGTCCGCTGGCACTGCTGCCGCTGCCGCAACTCTGCACACTGCATCTCTGTGCTCCGCCTCTGCTGCGGCCCTGCTGCCGCTGCTGTGGCTCTGCTCTCTGCAGCAGCCCCGCAGCTCCGTGCCGCTGCCGCGGCTCCACACACTGCCTCCGTGGGCCAGATAAAATGGCTTGGCGGGCCGCATGGCAGCCCACGGGCCATATGTTGCACAAGCCTGTTCTAGCCTGTATATTGTAAAGGTTGCTAGCCCCTGATCTATACTCTCTCTCTCAGTAACCTACCAGGAATCCTCAGTTGTACCTTTATCTGAGTCTCTGCACTGTAAACCATCCTTTAGATCCACCAATATATTTGGTTGATATATTTACTGATCCAGTAATATATTTGGCTTCAACGGGATTGCTTGCACTTAAAGCTTGCTGGCTGGGGTTGGAATGATGGGTTAAAACAGAAGTTCTGTGAAATCAGACAAAGACTCCAAAAATACTGAAGAGGGCCAAGCATCATATTAAGATACAATTAGGGACTTAGCACAAAATAGGAAAATTGAATTGGAGAATATGCTGATTTTGAGGTTGTGTTCTTTTTTTAATGAATAAAGAACAACTAAAAGTACTGACGGCTCTTTATTACTAACTATCTTCTAGTACATGATGATAATTTGTCTGACCTGCAGATTGCCTTCCGGTAATTCTAGCGGGGAAGACATATCATTTGTAGGGCAATTTAAAGCTAGGCAAGATATATGATCTAAGCAAGCCATATGTTTGAAGAGAAGCTGACCAGCAATATCAAAACTTGAAAATACAATCAGACATCCCTTTAAATAGCAGTATTTGTTCAGTTTAATGTGTGGAACATCACCTTATCAATGTTGCTCATTTTTGGGAGCAGTGAAATTTAGTACTGGTTACTTTGCTGCACACAGGAGTGAAAATGAGAAGAACACCGTGAAAGATAAGGCAATAGTATATAGTGCAAGGGATTCAGCATGTGAGAGGGGAAGGACAACATGATCAGCAGCAGCAGTGCACTTAATACTTGAACTGGATGGGAATGTTTCCCCATCCCAGGAAAACATTAAACATTGTAAAAATTTTCCTATTCCTTATTTGGACAAACATGAGCCTTTTGAAATTTTCCATGAAAGACTAAAGGGACACTTCAGCATACCCATGTGTTTAAAGACTCACGTGAGTTATAACGTGGAAACCCAGGATCATTTGAAGCAAGGAGCTGACCCTGGGAGTACTATATGCCTGCTGACTGTTTGAACCAGCAAGCTATTTAGGGTAGTTTAATCAAGTTCTGTTGGAGGTGGGATGCAGTGAAGGGGCAAAAACAAGAGAGAA
>NW_005843228.1:18165-25765 GCF_000455745.1 Alligator sinensis
GGGCAGTCATTGGAGATAGAAGAGACCTAAGTTGAAGCCCTCTCACCTCCTAGGTGATTGTTTTAATTCAGTAGTTCTTAATGTTTTTAGACTTCAAGGCACCCTTTGGAAAATGCCAGCTCTTAGTTTTCACTCAGTTTTTGAATACAGAAAAATTATAATAGAGTAATTCTTCTGCTGCAAAGAAAGACCACAACAGGTCAGCATATTTTTTATACTGTTTGAAATCTCTGGGTTTATCTTGTGAATTATGTGTAGGTGCACACCTAACAGTGCTAATACTGCATGGCACTCTGTGACTCCCTTAACAGGATCTTGAGGCCCCCCAGGGTGCTAAAGTGCTCCAGTTGGGAATCTCTGTTGTTCTATCCTCCGAGGAAGGATTTTTTCCCCTCTCTCATTCTGACTAAAAAAATTGACCCTGAATGTGAGAAACCTTTCCTGATACAAATTTAATTGAAACTGATATATCTACAAAAAGTTTTAGTTTTGATGAATAAAATGTTTAGATGAAAAAATAATAAGTACTTACCCTGATGACTGATTGCCATCACCTAGGAACATAGCAATCAATCACCGGCTGGACAGTCAACAAATGAGCACCAGTTACTTAGATGCTGTGAAATTCCTCTTATCATAAAAACCTCTCTGCTTTTCTTTCTTTTTCAACTTCCCTGATCCCTGTATCTATAATTTTTAAATATCTTTCTATATATTTGACTATAGTGTTCTAAGAAGATGCCAAAGAATGTCATTACATTTCTATTCAGAAACAACAGGACGCTGACTAGGAAAGCTTCCGGGCACTGTCCAACCAATGTACTTCAACCCCACAGGGATTTACCTCTAAGGGAGATGATAGATTAGAGCTCATGGTATTAATTCTGGAGCTGTCAGTAAGGATGACAAAAATTATTAATGTGTGTTTTGGGGGTGACTTTTGAACTGATTTAGCTGATCTGAGAGTGCATATACGCATTCATTAATGCACAGTAGTTGCCGTGCATTTAGTTTAGTATGTACTTAATGAAGTACTAACTAAATGCATAGTAACTACAGTTATTGCACAGCAGTGCCAGTGCATTTTTTTTTTGTGTGATGCTTACTGAGTCGTACCCTAATAATACTGCTCAGTAGCATTTTAGCATGGTTTTTAACTGCCACGCTACTGCACAGTGTTTTTAGGCTGCTACACAGTGAGCATCTCATGTAGGTGCACCCTGAGAGCAGCATTCCCTCTAAGCAGCATGCTGTGCACGGCTAAGTAGGTGCTGTCATGCCATGCTGCCAGGCACACCTGCACGGCCACGCACACCACACAGCTTAGAGGGAACGCTGCCTGAGAGTATCAAACTAATTTCCTATAGGACAATACATGACAATCAGATAATAGCAGCTCCTGTTCACTGTTGAACTGGGTTGGTTTTAAATCTCAGGGCTACAAGATTGTTTATTCCATCGGTTACCTCCTAAATTCCTTCTTATTTTAATGTGTCTGGTGTTAGTTGAGTATACGTTGAGTCAAATCTACTAGATCAGAAGCTGAGAAATTCTACTGGGGTTGGTTGTGGCAAGAAGGAATCTCTCCATCCCCTGTACTTCAAACATAGTCACAGGGTGATTTCATAACGATTCCTTCAGTCTTAAATATCATATTAAACACCTAGTGTAGAAAAGACACACTGCCTTTAACACAGTCTAAGATTAGGTTAAGTTAAAAGTCTAGTGGGGAAATTGGTAGGCTTTTGCTCAGCCACCTTATTATACATTGAAATAGATCTTGTCTCCACTGGACTTTTATAATGCTAGCGAGCACATGTTAACACCTTTCTGTGCTCTTGTGGATGCTCCAACTTCTTTTTTGGGAAGGAGAATGTGTGTGACTCCTCCATAGTGCCCCAAAGCTTCTCCCCATACTAGGGTACAAAAATCATGCACAGGATCATGCTCACTAAGTAAAATCCTGTACAAGCAGAGTGCCTGTTAGCTTGCTCCTGTTGCACAATGGGGCCTGTTCAGTACTGCATAGGAGAACTCGAAGATGAAAAAAGAGTGTTTTCCAAAACCCCTGGACTGCAAGTTCTAGTTCATCTCTTAAGGAGTTTTTCGTTGCAAATGAGTTGCATTCTATCTCCTACTTTTTCGATAGAAAAATATTTTTTCTTCTAGCGAAGGAGAAAAAACAAGAAAATTATATATGACATTTTGTCAATGCAGCTTGAAGAAGGCATGCACAATACTTAAAATGCTTAACATTTTATTTGGTTAAACTTCACCTTATACTTACAAGCTAGTAGAGGTGAAATATTTGAATCCCCGTTGGGTTTTTCTTCTCTTCTCCAAAGCTGGTATTGGTAGTGGTTGGTATTTAAGGCTTCAACCCAGGTAAAGATCTTTGCTATACCTTTAGATGCAGACATAATGATGATGGAAAACTCTGTTCTGTACCGGTCAAAGGCTACATTGAGCCTATGCTGTCTGTGGTTACTGCTATCAAAGACTTTAATGGTGGCTCCTTGCATCTAAAGATCCACTGAGAGGAAACTGTATTAGTACAAAGACACTCACACCCATGTTTCCATTGGGAGCCTCCATGTTGCCAGTACAGCCCCAAGTAGGGTGGCCATCACAGAGGACATTCCAGTTTTCTGCTACTCTTCAAGAGAAAAATAGAGGACGTAAAGGCATCCAGTTTCATATCAATAGAGGACAGAGGACAACCAGACTGTCCTCTATGATGGTCACTCTACCCCAACGCTAAGTATGCAAAGTTTGAGGCTGAATCAATTCAGTCTTTGCAGGCTAGTCAAAGAGGCAGAGATTAAACTGAGAAACAACTGGACACATATACTTTTGATTCAGGAAATGCAGCCACATGCTTGCAGTGGCTCAGGTCAGAAGCCAGGGGGCACTAGAGCATGGCTGTCTGATATGTAGCCAGCATGTGTGTTTGCCTCGTCTTCCTGCTGCCCCTGAGGTCTCTGGGGTTTGCAGTTCACAATCACAGCAGCAGGACTCTGCAGGTTTGCTCATCACTTCCTCTTCCTGCTTCCAGGCGCCTCTGGAATACGTAGTCCACAGTCACAACCAGCAGTAACTTTCAGTAAGTTTAGCAGAGCAGGGAAGCTCTGTACTTGGGAGAAGTGGGGTTTAACTCCCCCCTACCCTGGCCCCAGACTTCAGCCGGGGTTTGCTTGGGCAGGGAGGGGCAGTCCCTGCCTCCTCCCCACCTGCAACCCTTCTCTGGTGGAGCAGACAGCACCAACCAGCCCAGGGCTAGAAAGCATGCTGGGATGCTGGGGGACTGATTTAACTGGAATCAGGAAGGAGTCTGGGACAGAAGTTTCATAAACTGGTTTGACCCGAATCAGGTAAGTCTGATACTACATCCAACCAGGTTTATCTTAAACTAGTTTCAGCCATTTTGAAACTGGTTTATATGCACTGAACTTCTGTTCTGTTACAGGTTTAATCCAGTTTCTGATGACTTAAACTCTAGCCCAAAGGACAGGGATATTATGCATTGCTGAATCAATGCATCTTATTAAGTAGACCTTGAATGGGAGACCCCAGCCACAGTATAAATCAGCTGAAATAGAATACCCCAGGAAAGGGCAAGCAGTAGCAAAATTGATGCTCTCTTTCAGGTAAACAGTAGGATTAGGTGGTGGAGGAGTTGTAATTTGCATTTTCCTTTTCCAGTTTTTGTAAAATCTGGTGAAAGGAAATAGGATGCAGGTTATGGGCTTTTTTAGATGTGTGCGCAACGCAATGCCGGGTGTGCTAGCTCACGTGCAGCGCAGACTCTATCCATTGAGTAATGGAAGCGAGAGGTTTTCGGTGATATTGTTTGTTGGACTAATAGTAGAACTGGAAGAGGTATTAGATAAGCTTTTGGTGAAAAAGTACCATTGCTCAGGAAGTGTCATCAGTATATGCATGACCATAGAATCTTTCTGCATTACTCTTGTAAGCTTGGCAGCTACCCAGGAGCAGGGAGATAAATGAATTAACAAATTCTCTTCCTTGAGCTGTGATAGCACAGATATTAATGACCAAGTGGTAAATAAGTGTTTAGAAGAAACTACTGTTTTGGCCCTTTTTCATTAATAAACATTTGAAGGAAAGTGGGTTTTTTTTAGTGTCTGAGCTAACATTAGAAACATTAAAAAATGAATAAAGTTTAAAAATAAAAAAGGATAAGACAAATTAGAGTAGCCAGAGTAAGTAGAAAGAGAACAGGAAGCGTAGAAACATTCCAATCACAGGCACCTCTGCTTACTTCACTAAAGCAGTTTTGTCTGACAAGCAGTGCTTTACTGGCACGATTTATGACTTTGGAAATTCCTGCACAGGAGCCATAGAAAATCTAAAAATACTGCAAAGCTGCAAATTCATCTTTGGCCAGGAGGGGATGGCAGCTCACCAGCAAGGCTATAATAGAAGCGTAGAAACATTCCAATCACAGGCACCTCTGCTTACTTCACTAAAGCAGTTTTGTCTGACAAGCAGTGCTTTACTGGCACGATTTATGACTTTGGAAATTCCTGCACAGGAGCCATAGAAAATCTAAAAATACTGCAAAGCTGCAAATTCATCTTTGGCCAGGAGGGGATGGCAGCTCACCAGCAAGGCTATAATAAGTTAGCAGGGCTACAGGAAACTGGTTGAACACATGCGGTGCTGTTCTCATTTGCGAAGTGCTTATTGCCAGGGGAAGGAAAAAGCTTGGGACTTGAGAGGAGAAGGCAGAAATGGGAGAAGCCTTTGGGGTTAAATTTTGGGGACAAAGTAGCAGCAAGGACAAGGGAGTGACTGAGAATGGAAAGGTAGAAGGGGAAAATGTAGTGTTAAGATAGGCTACATCAAATACAAGAACTGTACAGTGATAAAAATGATATAAAAGCATGGAAGGTAACTTAAGATTTTGTATTAGAATGAGAGTCTGAAGCTGGGTCTGTGCAGCTTTATGATATGTGATGGAAAAAGAAGTGCAGATTTATGGAGTTGACACAAGCATGGAAATGCATGAGCAAGTCCTTTTCCATAGCGTCTCATTTCCATTCTCAGTTGTCACTAAACACTGTTTTTTTGTTGATAATCTTTGGAGTCCACTACCACTACTTAAAGCTCTCTGTAACTATCTCTTTATAAGAGTGTATGCTAAGGCAGATTTTATGTTCTTGACAGTTAATCACTGTAGGGTTACTATATTTCCAGGATTAAAACAGACGACACCTATGAGGGGGAGGGCGTGGGTTAGCCGGTGGCGGGGAGAGGGGAAGTGGGGGGGTGTGTGTGTGTGTATATATATATATATATATGGGGAGGGGCAGTGATATGCCTGTGCCCACCCCCTGCCCTTCACTCCTAAGCCCCTGCGTGCCAGCCCTGCCAGTGCCTCTCGCTTCTGACCCACAGCCCCCTGCTTCCCCCAGCACTGCCTTCTCTGTCTGCCCTCTTTGTTGAATTTAACTACATGAGAATGAAGTTGCAAACGATCACAGAATACAATTATCAGCCTCTACCAGACCACATTTTTTCATAACTTTATTTATATTTTTTTCTGTTTTTTCCAAAAAAATGTTAACGTCTAGGTGTAATTTCTGGTGAGACTTTCCGAAGGTTCCTGCGGTGTGGTAGGCAACTTGAAAAAAAAGAGCGTAGTCTGGATAGTGTATTTGGTATCTTCATAAAAAACGAAGACCCTTTTTTTGGAGCAGCTGCTGTGGAGAAAAGAGAGCAGTCACTTAATATACAAAAATAAAGCAAGGGTGTCCAAAGTCATTTAGTCCAATGTCCTTCCTCAAGAAACAAGCCTCTCCTGTGGACAGGATTTGATTTGGTACAGGGAAACACGTTTGTTTTTGTTATCACTCAGCCATTGCACTTAGCCAAAAATGGAGTCTACAAGCAGAGGGAATAAGCCATGCGTGCTATGAAGGGTGTTAGGGTGGGGCATGTTAGGGTGGGGCACTGATAACCAGCTTGACTGGATCCTCTGCTGTGGCCGAGCTCTGCAGGATGTTGTATTTGAAGCTCAGGACCTAACTATCTCTTTCCTGCAGTGTTACATGTGAGGTGGTAGGTAAGGCAGAAATGATGGTCTCTGGCTAGGCCAATGAATGTGGATTCAGGAGGCCTAGAATCACTTTCTGCCTTAGCTACAGACTTCCTTGTGACCTTGAGTACATCACCTGACTTAGCATACCTGTATCAACATCCATGTCTTCTGATATGGGAGAACTTTCTTTATTCTGGCTAGCGCCTGCAGCCAACATTTCCAACTGTTCCATGGAAAGAGTAAAAAAAAAAAGAGTTAAGAAGGACTCTGTTTGATCTGTGCTCCTCCGAGCAGCACTAAGGGAACAGACCCAAGCTACCCACTGTATCAACCTGAGCAAAGGAAAGACACAGCACCGGTATCCTATATCTACACTACTGGGCATCCACTTCTATGACTGCTGTTTTCTACCTTCTGAAGTCAAGTGTGGAGCAGTCTTGCATACAGGAGCCTCAGCTCAGCCCCTCCCCTGCCTCCTCTGCTTTCCCAAAATCCCAGCTAGCGAGGGTCCTCCACACTGAAGGCCCACTGCAGGCTCTCTACAAGATGGCCTACCACCTCTGTAAGACCATTCAGCATTCATAGTAGATGGGTTTTCAACACCACATCATCATCTTAACAAAAGATCCAGTTAGAAGCAAGATGGCATTCACAAAACAGGTTAGCCTCAGCCTTATTCTTTCTACTTACCTCCCCTGGTCTCGGACACTTGGGAAAGGACCATGTCGGCAATTCTGCCTGAGTTCATTGCACTTTGGCTTGGTGTTGCTGGACTGTCACTAACAGCCTGTAAAAAATCGCAATCACAGAGTTCCTCAATTATTACTGTAGCCATTTCTTGAGGAAAAAATAAATCGAAACCTGTTATGTCATCATAAAGTTCTTGCTCTGATCCAGATTTCTGTATCATATTCCTGGAAACAGAAAGAACAACTTCATTAACTGTGTCTTCACACTCTGGAGGTAAATGTTGTTCATTTGTCGCTGCTACAAGGCTAATTTTATGTTTGGACAGGCCTTGTTCCATGGCCTCTTTAAGGTCCTCAACAATTTCATTCACTTTGGATCTTGATAAATGTCTTCTGGAAGTTGGGCTTGTGCCGTCAGTTGAATTTAAGACTTCTGCAAGGAATCGACTTAATATTTCTTCCACAAAGGTCACGGGTACCGCAGGAATAGGTGGGTTTATAGGTGGCTTTGGCATTTTCTCTATCATGCCAAAATCAGCAGGGAATTTCTCAACAATCCTAACAGCTTCTGTTGAAGTGGAAACAGGCAATGTCTCCCCCTCTGAACTGCCAGAGAGACCTGTCACCATGAAGGTGTGTTCAGGTCTGAGCCTCTGGCCTGGGGATCTGGAATTTATCCTGCAGGCTGATATCAGCCCTCTATGAGGTCACTGTCTCTCTGGCCCAATGCCTGATATCCTACCAATGCCCCTCTATGACCTCACTGTCTGCCCCACCCTCCCCACCCAGCCGGGCTCATCCCCCACCTATAGCGGCCCCTCCACCCTATAGTCTAGCAAATCCCGTG
>NW_005843228.1:26886-28205 GCF_000455745.1 Alligator sinensis
AAATATTAAACATGAGAACTAAAATGTGCATTGGAAAGAAACACCTAAGTCAAATGGCTGCTGGCTGTCCACTGCCCCAAGAAAGATGGGGACACTGTCATCCTGAGCTGACATCAGCTCTAAATACTAACTACTTTATTATTTGTTGTTTTGCGGAGGATCCCTAAGCAAAATCTAAAACGGTCAGTGTGGAATGGCTCTGTAACTGTGTTCTTACTCTTTTTCTGTGAAGAATATCCAGGGCCACTGAATTCATAGCAAAACTCCCACTGACTTGCGTAGAGTCAAGTTTTCACTTTTGTCTCTGAAAAATCTTTGCTTACACTTTTAAAAGTTATTTCTAGCGCTACAGTGTTGGAAGTGCAGTTGGATTAGAAAGGCATCAGGATTCTTCTACTCCATCAATTTATTGGCAACCTTTTAAAAGAAATTTTAGTTAGCGAATGCTTATTGGTGATGGTTCTGTAGAAATGAAGAGGTCCCAGGGTTAGTTTACACTGCAGTGCTCAAAACAACTGGAGCTGTAAATGGAATAAATGGAGCTGTCCTGAATGTTTAAACAATGTCATCAGTTTCTATTTTATTTGATTCTCCTTTCTGATTATTTGACTCTCCTTTCTGATTACAACTGCATTTGAAACAGAAGTTATAATGCAGTCTTTCTGTACTGGTAATTCATTAAACATAATCAGGACTCATTCATTTCTCTCTGTAACTAGGGGAAAGATTCACTGCTTTATTTTATATGGCTTCTATTATTGTCTCAAAACACCTGGTGCCAGGGTTAATAAACTGCCAGGAGAAATTATTATTATACATCCAAGGAAATATTTTAGTTGTGCGATGTACTCTATAGTGGAAACCATTTATCCATATGTATGGGTTTGTTTTTTTAAATAGTAAATCACTTTCAGCAGTGTTTCATCTTTTTAGTTGAAAGATTAACTTTTTTTTGTTATTACTAAACCACAAATATAATGTGAAATGTATATGCTAAATTCTTTCTACTTGTTGAAACAAATGAAATAATCCCTGCAGACTTCTGACCTTTTTTGTGTGAATGAGGTGGGTTGGTGACAAGCTATCAGATACATTTATGTAGAAAGCAGAACCAAAAGATGGTTGGTTCAAAGTAATTTTTGTGTCACATAATATCTTATGTGTAACATAGTAGAATATCAACCTGGAGGGGTTGAAATGTTAAGGGTTTAGGAATAGGGCTGTGTGAAATTTTGGCAACTACCTCTTGTGTGGGGGAGTGTCCAGGAAGCACCAGGGGCTCCTCCTCTTAGGACCTTGACTAGGTTGTGGGGGGGGGG
>NW_005843228.1:28257-29635 GCF_000455745.1 Alligator sinensis
GTGGGACCAAAGGGCCCAATGACTCACGCTCCCTCAGGTGGCGGTGGCCAGGGCACAGCTCAATGGGGTCTCCTCTGCTACAGCGCCTCTTCTCCAGGCCTCTCCTGCACCGCTGGGCTCCTCTCCACCCTGGTCCCTACTCTGGGCACCGAGGGCTCAGGTCCCCTCAGCTGCTGCATTACTGCTGCTGGCTCCTGGGTGCTGAGCCTCACACTGCAGCACTACCATTTCCCCGTCCCCTGGCTTCAGCACTGAGGACTCTGTTAGCACAGGCCAGACCCTTCAGGCTCTGGCTAGCCATCCTCATGCCAGGTGACTAACCCAAGCAGCCTCCCCTGCTCCCTGGCTCCCAAAGCTCGGGCCCGTGCACTGCCCTGTGCACCATGGGACCTGCCTGTTTGCTGGGAGATGAGGCCTCAGCTGCCTCACTGTGGCCCCCAAGGGTCTGCCGGGGTTGAACTTGCGGCTCCCAAAGCCTGGGCTCCGTGCATCGAACTGTGCACTGTGATGGGCCCGAGCAGTCTCACACTGCTCCCAGGGTCGGGCCTCTGCGCACTGTCCCTGTCCACCATCAACAGCCCGAGCGGTCTCGTACAGCTCACAAGGAGCTGGAGCATTGGGCCTATTGCCTACCGAGGGAGAGCTCCTCAGCTTTTCTTGGCTCCACTCTTCTTGAGTCCCTTGCTGCTTCTGCCCCTGTGCTGTGCGCACAGCTCCTTTTATATGCTCCGGGGCTCCGCCCCTGAAGTCTTCTGGACCTGACAGGTTACAGTCTTCAATCAGGTCCAGGAGAGCTCTTCTCCCCCTCCCCTCAGGACCGCCACTTGTGGCTCCCAAAGCCTGGGCTCCATGCATCAAACTGTGCACCATGATGGGCCCAAGCAGTCTCACACTGCTCCCAGGGCCAGGCCTCTGCGACTGTGCTTGTGCACCATCAACATCCCCAGAGGTCTTGTACAGCTTGCAAGGCTGCTCCTCCAGTGGCAGCTTCAGAGCGTTGGGCCTATTGCCTACCGAGGGAGAGCTCCTGCGACTGTGCTTGTGCACCATCAACATCCCCAGAGGTCTTGTACAGCTTGCAAGGCTGCTCCTCCAGTGGCAGCTTCAGAGCGTTGGGCCTATTGCCTACCGAGGGAGAGCTCCTCAGCTTTTCTTGGCTCCACTCTTCTTGAGTCCCTTGCTGCTTCTGCCCCTCTGTAGGGCACACAGCTCCTTTTATATGCTCCAGGGCTCCGCCCCGAAGTCTTCTGGACCTGACAGGTTACAGTCTTCAATCAGGTCCAGGAGAGCTCTTCTCCCCCTCCCCTCAGGAAAGGGGCATGACTTTATTTCTCCTGCTGCCTTCTGATTGGTGGATGGGCTCCACCAATCAAAACAG
>NW_005843228.1:29897-35297 GCF_000455745.1 Alligator sinensis
TATGTTATAATGAATACACATGTGGCTCTGCATTAGAAAGTTAGATTATATTTACAACCTGGGATGCATCTGACAACATCTCCAAAGATGGAATCAAAAGCACTGGTAAATATTTGGCTGGAACGGCTGCGAATATGCTCTCCGAAACCTGGCCCCCGGGGGCAGTTCCAGTCTATTTTGAACTGTACATATGTGTCAAAATACAGTCATTTCCTGTGAGAAATGTGGTCATCTCAGAGCTTGACTGCGTTTAGACAAGGAGTACCTCTTATTTTTCTCTATGGCAACGGCATCAACAGGCAGATTTTTGTAATCTGGTCAGTTTCAGTTTTATCTTTACACTTTTGAATGTTTTCAAATCAGATGTCTTTCCTTCTTCATGTGGCTGGATATGGGCTTTTGTACCATTTTTCACCTTCAGCACTACAGAAACATTTTCCCTTCCCCACCTCCTACCCCCCATTTCACCCTTTTATCCTGCAAGTTTCTACTTTTTCACCAAATTTTTGTATTTTATTTCCTCCAGTTTTTATTTTAATTTTTCACATTTGCCAATGTTTCAGCCTTGAAATTATTTTTTCTGGGCTGAAGTTTTTTTTAGTTTCCCCTCCATCTTCTTCTTGTTGTTGTTTTATTCTCCATTTTTCACATGTTTTTGTGGCAGTTGTTTTACATGTTCTGAGGAAGCATTTACACCCTTCATTATCTTCTTTTTCCTGGTTTTTATGTTTATGCCTTTTCTTTTGGATGCTGCTGTCTTTCTTCTTTTCTTTATATCCTCGTCCTTCATTTCATTTCATTTCATTTCAAATGGGCTGAAATGGCACATCTCTTTGTCCTGATATTTTCAGAATTCACATTAAAAACAAAGAGAGACAGGGGAAATTGATAAAAAATATTTCTTAAAGAAAAACTAATATCATAATAGGCCCATTATGAAACCTGTGAAATGGAGGCAAAGACAACATTTGGGTTGGAATCTCCAGCACCACTGAAAGCAGCATATGGCTGGCAAGTTTGTTGTGGGGGAAGGGGTCGAAGGAGGGAAGGGGCATGGGGGATGCATATCGAGGTCCCTGCAGTGAGGTAGGGAGTGGGCAGGGTGGGACATGGGGCAGAGCTGCAAGCTGGGGAACTGTGGCTTTAACCAGCTCATGGTCTGATGGCTGGGGAACTGGGTCCGGGGTCGGACTCAAAGAGTACTAGTTGATGGGAACAGATCAACGTGGTGCAGTGTTACCAGTGGAGTCCCCCAGGGCTCAGTGCTTGGGCTGGTACTCTTCAATAGCTTCATTAAAGATCTGGATTTGGGCATCAGATGTGGACTGGCAAAGTTTATGGACGACGCTAAACAATGGGGGAAGGCGGTCATGCTGGAGGACAGGCTGGGGATACAGGTTGACCTGGACATGCTTGCAAAGTGGGCAGACCAAAACCTTATGGCATTTAATGTAGATAAATGCAGGGTACTTCACCTTAGGAGAAAAAGAAAAACAGCATCATACTGATAGGCTCGGTGGTGCTATGCTCACTAGCACCATGACTGAAAGACACTTGGGTGTCCTGATTGACCACACGATGAACATGAGCCCCCAATGCGATGCCATGGCTGACAGAGCAAGCCAAACTCTGGCATGCATCCACCAATGCATCTCAAGCAAAAACAGGGACACCGTCCTCCCGCTTTACTTGTCCTTAGTGAGGCCACAGCTGGAGTACTGCATCCAGTTTTGGGCCTCCCTCTTCAGGAGGGATGTGGATAAGCTCGAGAGAGTCCAGAGGAGAGCCACCCATCTGATCAAAGGCCAAGAGTGCAAACCTTACAAAGAGTGACTGAGGGACATGAAACTCTTCAGCCTGGTGAAGAGAAGGCTCAGGGGGGACTTGATGGCTGCCTGTAAGTATATAAGCGGGGGGACGTGCATATGGATCTGGGAGAACACTTGTTCACCAGGGCTCCCCAAAGGGTAACTAAGTCTAATGGCCACAAACTTCTAGAAGGCTGATTCAGACTTAATATAAGGAAAAACTTCTTGACAGTCCGAGTGTACAAGGTCTGGAACAGACTCCCTCCAGAGGTGGTGCAGGTACCTACTTTGGACTCATTCAAAAGTCATATTGATTGTTATCTTCCTAGGATCATTTGATGCTTACAGACTTCCTGCCTCTGGAACGGGGTCTGGACTCGATGATAACAAGAGGTCCCTTCCAGCCCCTAATATCTATGAAATCTATTAAATTATCTCAGGGCACAGGGGAAGGGGGTGGCTCCTGCCACTGCATACACCCTGGGAGTGCATGGGAGTTGCGTGCCCACAGATCTGTACTCAGGGCAAGGGCAGGTTGCTGCTCTGGACTGGGGCCAGGGCTGGCACCAGGCTCTTTCTGACAGGGGGGCTGGGCTGAACTGTACTCACGGTGGGCAGCAGTGGCACTAGGAGTGGGGCTACAGTGAATTTTGGGGTGGCTGTAGCCCCCTCATAACCCCCCTTCCAGTGCCACTGCTGCCTGTCCCAAACGGCAGCCTGCCCTCACCTCCCGCACA
Organism: Alligator sinensis; assembly: GCF_000455745.1. Taxonomy (NCBI): domain Eukaryota; kingdom Metazoa; phylum Chordata; order Crocodylia; family Alligatoridae; genus Alligator; species Alligator sinensis. The sequence continues at coordinate 32,443 of NW_005843228.1, forward strand.
TATGCAGGGGTCACATGCACCCCATGCCCTCCCGGGGTGCGTGCAGCACTGGGAGCCACCCCCGCTCCCCACACCCCCAAATGAGCCACTCACGGCTCCATATAGGACTGGTGTATCAGTGTACCTCTTTAATATGTCAATTATGTGAAGATGGAGGACCCATTTTCAATGTTTGCTAAAGTACCGACTTATTCTAGAATCTGTAATAGCTGGGCAGTTACCTGGAAGTTACTCACAGAAGTTTTAGTAAGTACTACCTATTCCCTGAGCAATGTTATGTGTTCACTATCTAGTCACAGCCTAGTTATCAATTCAGTGCCCTCTGAACACTATCAACACTTTGTAAATGCTTGTCAGTTGATAACCCAAAGTAAAGATTATTTCCTTGGTCTTCCTAGGTAGAGTATGTGGCAGGCCAGTAGGGGGTGCTCCTGCACTAAGCCACCCACCTCACTGCACCTGACCAAAAGCCAAGCTTCAAGTGCTTCCCCTGGGGGGGCCTAAATCTGGCCAACCCCCTTCCTGGAGCACACCTGCAAGCCTGGGGCAACCGCTGCCACCACCTGGGGTCTGGTCTTTGTTAGCGCTCTGTGCTGCCTGGGGTACACAGACCCCGTAGACCTTGAGGATGCTTAATCTGCCATTGGATTTTGGGGTGCTTCCTTTAGCCTGAAGCATTCACCAGCTGCCTCCTGCACAGAAGGAGTGTAAAAAGGCAGGCCCTAGCTAGCCTAGTAAGGTGAACTACCAAGGCTGGTCCCTTCCCTCTTACGCACACACCATGTGGCATTCTATAACAGATACTTATATTGATCAAAGAGGGACAGGGTGAAGAAGCAGTACAGAACAACAGACTATGGAAAGAAAACCCACCTTGAGCAAAACAGTATAAGCTGATTACCTCAGCGCGCCCTCACCTCCCACACATATGCGGGGGTCACATGCCCCCCATGCCCTCCCGGGGTACGTGCAGCACTGGGAGCCACCCCCACTCCCTGCACCCCAAATGAGCCACTCACAGCTCCATATAGGACTGGTATATCGGTGTACCTCTATAATATGTCATTATCATGTGAAGATGGAGGACCCGTTTTCAATGTTTGCTAAAGTACCGACTTATTCTAGAATCTGTGATAGCTGGGCAGTTACCTGGAAGTTACTCCCAGAAGTTTTAGTAAGTACACACTCAGAGCAGGAACGCAGACCAAGAAGGTGATTTCTTCACAGACTAGGTTGCAGTGGCATCATTTGGCCTTTGCTATTGTGCCAGTTTCTCTATTCTCCTCTTTTTAACTATGAACGTCTATTTTCTTCCAATGTTCAAATCCCTTTAAGTGGATCTGATCAGTCTGAAATGAAATTAAATGTTGCTCTAACTGGAACACTGTCATGATCTTTTAAACCATGGCGGGTAAAGATACTCTAAAATTTCCTTTGCAATGAAATGAAATATTTTAGAGAGAGAAAACATTTTTTTTCACAGAAAGTGTTTAATTTCCTAGAAAATATTCCCTAATTGGGGGACATTAAAATCCACATAATTCATCAGTATTTCTTCAAAAATGTGAAAATGTGTGTGGAAAAAAATGGTGAAAATCAACATTGCCCAGACTGTGCACAAAGGTGGAATATGGGACTTACATCATTGAGCCACACATTTCTACCACATAAGCTAAAGAGAAGATTTTTAGAGGTAGTGGGGATGGTAGCGGGTTCTTATCCTGTCAGTGGACTAGCTACCCAATTGACAGAGTATGGCTTGATTTCACACAGTTAACCAGAGTGATACATTGGGAACTCAACAAGAAGGGTGAGCTCAGCAAGAAAAAAAACAAAACAAAAAAACCCAACATTATCCATAAAATTGCTGAACCAGATTTTTGCTCAGGCCCTGAACTGAAGCAATGAGATGGGACAAGACATCCTTACAAAATCTTTCTGCCTCCATCTCATTCTGGTTGAACATCTACCTGCCCTGACAGATATGGCCTGCCCTGCAGATAGAATTCAAGTGAATTACATGAAGAACCTGTATAAAAAAGAAAAAGCATGATAGTGAAGACCGCAAGCCTATCTTGTACCTTTATACAGGTTCCAAGGTACACTACTAGTGTGGAAGAAATCAAACTTAGCGTTGTGGTTGTATCAGAATTGACAGAGCAGTCTTGGTTTATTTAAAGCTATACAAGTGATCACAAAGAGGGTTATCAAAGGAACTCTGACCTCTACAAGTTTAAAAGCATATTTATATTTTAGACAGCGAGAAAAGATGTAGGATTCAGACAAAGCAACCTTGGAAGAAACAGGAAGAAGTTGATCATTCATTTGTCGCACATAAGCAGTTTACTTTTTCAGCAAGCACATTGTTTTGGGAACAGTTTTGGCTTTTTTTGGTTTCTGGAAAGGAGGAGGTTAACAGCTGCACACAGACAAAAAAGGCATGAAGGTTTTTCCTTATCTTAGAACATTTCAAAACACATAGCATCAGCATCTTTTTCTCTTCTCTTTCTCTCTCTTCTTAGTCAAGTAAGAGGCCTGGTTCAACTAATTTCACATTCCCCGCTTCTGGGCCTTTTTTGGCCCAACATATTAGATATTTATAGCCATGAGCCTTTTAACTTTTAATTTTTCTTTCTCTTTACCTTTTCGCTATTTTAACACACATATCACAAAAGTCAGTCCAATTAAGGGATAAAGCAATTATGAGCACCCTTGTTATTGTACTAGGAGGCAAGTGGGAGCATACTCAACATTTAGAAACATTTAAATTCTTTCCCCATTGACTCCTCAATCTGCATTTTCACTGACTACCTGTCTAGTATGCATACCAGCCCAGCCGCTGGCTTTTTTTCTTT
>NW_005843228.1:36323-37470 GCF_000455745.1 Alligator sinensis
GCAAACCAAATTACCCACTGGCAGCAGTAGCCAGCCATGGCTAGGAAAGTACGCATTTCTGACACAGTAGTTGATCTAGGGATTTTCAGAATAGCTTCTATCCTGGAAGAAGAAAGCAGTCATTCTCCAGTGGAAATATCATGACCCAAATAGTGGACACAAGGGAGACAAAGTTGTAGCTTTTCTTTAGGTGCCTTATGGCCTTTTAGGGCAAGAGAGGTGAGGAGAGTTAAAGAATCAGCTTTACAGGCTGTAAGGGAGGTAGATGCTAAGAGCAGATCATCAATGTACTGTACAAGCACAGAATTTTCTTTACATATTATGTCATCTAAATCCTTCTTCAACATTTGAGAAAAAAGAGAAGGGGATTCAGTATAGCCTTGGGCAATCAAGTCCAGGTATACTGAAGTCTCTGATAGGTGAATGTAAAGAGAAAGTAGCTAGCAGGGTGTATAGGGATAGAGAAAAATGCAGAACACAAGTCAACAACAGTAAAATAACAGGCATTAGGAGGAGTACAGGACAAGGTGTTACCAGATTTGCCCATTACTTTGGGGTGTGCTCATTTATTAGGGATACGTTTCTAGGGTCTTGGTAATTCTGTGAATGTGCTGCTTGTGTTACTTGTGTTTCTATATGGAGCTGTACATCTCCCTTCTGCAAGCCCTCACCCCCAACGGAGCTATCTTGCAGGACTCAGTCTCAATGGGGCTGGGTTCCTCCAGTCACCAAATCACTCATACGCACAAACATACACAAATAAACGTGACACACCTGACCTGGCCGGGTTGATCAGCATGGACAGGCTGACACCCTCATATGCCAAGAATCAGTTCATCAGAGCAACAATAAACTGCAGTCAGACACAAGCACACAGGTGAACAGAATCCCTCTGAATCTGGCCGGGTGTCCAGCTGACACCCTCATGGGCCAGCATTCAGTTCATTAGGGCATGTCTGAGTCAAACTGAGTCAATCAGCCTGTACAAGCTGATCCCCTTATGTGTTTCAAACTCAGCACGTCCCAATCTTTGGCCTCTTGATGAGCAGACCCCACAATATTTTTGGGCTTCACAGGGATCTTTAGCTTAGGTAAAAGAAGCATTGCTGCAGAGCACGGGAGGAAAGAGAAGCAGAGAAGGAAAAAT
>NW_005843228.1:39520-45433 GCF_000455745.1 Alligator sinensis
GGTGTTTACTAAACATTTTGTAGGAGTGCCACTTATTAAACAGGAAACAAAGGGATCCTCTTGATTAAGTGAGAGAAGTTGCGCTGTGATGATGTTATCATTCCTCAGGCTGTTCTAACAGGAGGTGCCTTGATTTGGGACGGAAAATTGAATGAGAGGAGGTAGCGGCTGGTTAAATGTCATCCCCGGCTGGCCAGACCAGTGAGGACATGGAGCCTTCCAGTGTCCTGGTTGCCCACAATGATGACAACTGTCATTATTTTGGGACTGAAATTCTCCTCGTCCCATCCCACGTCCACGTCCCCTGCCTCTGAATTGTCCTTGATGGAAACCTCGGCTTCTACCTCTGCCTAAAGTCTGTATTTGTAAAGACATTAGCTTAGTTTCTGGGGATTCCTTTTTCTTTTCTTGGCAGGCTGTACAGTGATTAGCAATGGTGACTAAGTCTGGAAGCGTCTTAGTTTGACAACCTACAGCAAATGTACACAGCTCTTCCTGGACTTTAGAAAGAAGTCCTTGAACAAAAGCAGCAGCAACTGCTTCTAGGACAGTTTCAGCTGCATCTTCAATGCCAGAATGTCATTCAATGCTGGAGTCCCTTTTGGCGAGCTGGTACATCTTTAGACCCTCCGCTCCCCATGTCTTTAAGCTCAATTCCCACAGGTCTTTCACACAGGAGAGGCTTAATGAGGGTGTCCGGTCAGGTCATGAGATTTGCTAGTGGCATAGGAATGCTGTGGCTAATGTCCAAAGACAAGACTCCGCAGCACCGGCACACAATGCAGTTACTCACTGTTAGACACGGCTCATTCATGAGAGTGGGGGTAGGGAAAATTCATCATACAACCCTGATCTCCTTCAGTCTAAGAGTTTCCACCTTGCACCCTTGCTTTCGAAGAGCACACAGAACAAGTCTGGTGTCCTCAGGGCGGCTGCACAAGGTTTCCACTCGTAGCTTCAGAAAGACCTCATAGTTCTTTACAGAACTTAACTCAATTCACACGGGGAAACACATTCACTGACAACAGCAACAGTTTCAAACTCTTTTCTACTCACAGTTCCTACTTACATAGTGGGTCTGATAATTGTGGCAGCAAAAGGGTCGGATAGGGTAAGCCTCAAGCAGTGAACAGGAAAACACACTGGCAGTCTCTCACTGAAAAGTCCCAGTAGAGGTTTCAAAAGGTCTCTTACCTTAGTTTGGTGCCAGGGCATCAGTGAGGAGATGGTCTGTATCTCAACTGATCACTCTGGGCATCTCTATTCGAGTCACAGCACCAAATTGTGGAAGAAATCAAACTTTGTGTTGTGGTTGTATCAGAATTGACAAAGCCATCTTGGTTTATTTAAAGCTATACAAGTGATCACAAGGAAGGTTCTCAAAGGAACTCTGACCTCTACAAGTTTACAAGCGTATTTATACTTTAGACAGCGAGAAAAGATGCAGGGTTCAGACAAAGCAACCTGGAAAGTAACAGGAAGAAGTTGATCATTCATTTGTCACACATAAGCAGCAAACTCTTTCAGCAAACACATTGTTTTGGGAACAGCTATTAGTTTGCGGGTTTTTTTGGTTCCTGGAAAGGAGGAGGTTAACAGCTGCACACAGACAAAACAAGGCATGAAGGTTTTTCCTTATCTTAGAATAATTTAAAACACATAGCATCAGCATCAACATCTTTTTCTCTTCCCTTTCTCTCTCTCAGTCAAGTAAGAGGCCTGGTTAAACTTATTTCCACCCTAGGTACTTTGTAAACATGTTGGAGGAGTTCATAGTCTGTACAGATAAGCAGCAGAAACAGGATGGGGTACAGGGCTTTTGGTCACCTTCTACCATTAGCTTCTCTTGTTCACTCGCACTCAGATGTATTTGATAAGTGATGCCTGTGGGGTCATTTCATAACTGGACAGATCAGATTTTTTCAAAGAAATGATGGATGAAAGGGCCTGAAACATGGAGTGAACAATGGGGTCAGCTGGTAAAGACTGAGACTCTGTTGATGTACCTTTCTATGAAGCAAGGGCAAATTAATGTCTCTTGGCTACTTGATGACAGCACTGGGCCTTTTCTGTGAATTGCTATTAGAGCTGTGCTATTCTTTGCATGTACATGCCCGTGGCCCCGGCAGCCTGAAGAGCAGCTCCCGCAGGTAAGCAGGGGGGCAGGGGGGGTTGGGGACTGAGCCCCTGTAGGGAGGGAGGGAGGGACCAGGGCAGGGCTGAGAATGATGCCCAGCTGGGCAGTAACTGGGACTTGTGGCCCAGGGCCACAATGCATAGGTGCAAGGCCCCAATGGGGAGCAGGATGGGGCTGTGGGCAGCTCATTTGGGGGGCAGGGCCAGCTCCCCAGGGCTGCTTACACTCCCCAGAGGGCCAGGGGGACATGCGCACCCCTGAAATATGTGCACGGGGTGGGGCTGGGAGTGGGGGTGGGGGCAGGCACAGGCTGCGTCCTTGGGCTCCCACCCTGCTGCCTTATACCATGGCCTCCGCAGCCCAGGTGCCGTGACCCAGCATGACAGGGAACACCAGGACTGTGCAAAGCATCTGCTCGTCGCTGAAAGCTCTGTGCTGCCCTGGCAACACGCCCCCTGTGTGCAGGGCAGCTCGGATCGGAGAAACCCTGCACCACTGCCCTCACTTGTGCCGCATATGTAGGGGGCACGTCTCCAGGGCAGCATGGAGCTTGCAGCTCAAACAGTTTCTCTGCACGCCCCACTGTTCCCTGCCATGCCCACTTTGCTGAGGCGGCCCCCAGGGGAGGGTAGCAAGGGAAAGCCTGCAGCCTGTGCCCATCCCCCTCCCCACCCCCACACCACACACAGATCTGGGGCACGCGGGTCCCCCCTGCTCCCTGAGGATTGTGCACAGTGTTGGGGAGTCAGTGCCACCCCCTTACCCGAGCATGCAGCCTGCTCCAGACTCAGATCTGGGGGGCATAGGTCCCCCTGGTCCCTGGGGAGTGCACATACTTATAGAAACCCTTCTTTTTAACCTTCATGTCCCTTGCAAGCTACAATTCATATTGTGTTCTGCCCTTATTGATTTCATCCCTGCATACGTGAGGAATACTCTTATACTCCTCCCTAGTTGTTTGTCCAAGTTTCCACGTCTTATACATTACCTTTTTGTGTTTAGCTGACTGAAAAGTTTCCTGATTAGCCAAACTGGTCTTCTGCCACCCTTGCTAGTCTTCCTGCACATCCAGATGATTTATTCCAGTGCCCTCAGTTAGGCTACTTTAAAGTACAGGAAACTCTCCTGAACTCCTGTCCCTCTCAGACTAGGCTCTCAGGGGATCCTGCCCATCAAGAGAAGGCTGAGAGGTGATCTTGTGGCTGCCTACAAATTCATCCAGGGGTGAGGCTAGCAAGGGATAGGAGATGCTCTGTTTACCTAGGCACCCTTTGGAGTAACTAGAAATAAGGGCCACAGACTGACACAAGCCAGATTCTGGTTAGACATCAGCAAGAACTTCGTTACGGTGAGGGTTGCCAGAATCTGGAATGGGCTACCAAGGGAGGTGGTGCTCTCCCCTACCTTGGGGGTCTTTAAGAGGAGACTGGACAAGCACCTGGTTGGGGTCACCTGACCCCAGTGCTTCTTCCTGCCTGGGGCCCTTCCCACCCTAATATCTGCTGAGGGCCCTTCCCACCCTAATATCGATCTATGACTCTATCAGTTTCCTGAATGAGTTGAAGCCTGCTTTTCTGAAGACCAGGGTCAGTACTCTGCTGCTCTCCTTCCTTCCTTTAATCAGGATCCCAAATTCAATCCTCTTGCAGTCATTACTGTCCAAGTTGCCATCCACTATTACATCCCCCACCAACAATTTGTGAGCAGCAGGTCAAGAAGACCATGCTCACATGTACCTGTTCCAGAAGGAGACCAACTCCCAACTTATCACTCTAGTATCCTAGTGGTTGGGGCACTTAACCAGGGATCAGGAGACTGAGCTTCCATGGCCCACTTTTCCAGAGGGCAATTTGTGAGCAGCAGGTCAAGAAGACCATGGCCCCTAGTTGGCCTCTCAGTCAGTTGCACGAGGAAGTTGTCCCTAGCACTCTCCAAAAACTTCCTGGATTGCCTGTGCACTGCCATATTGCTCTCCCAGAAGATATCAGGTTGATTGAAATCCCCCATATTCCCCCAGATTTCTACTTGCTGTCAGAGGTCACATACTTCCATCTTCCACCTTTCTGGGAGCCCATGTCCTGTCCCTTCTCTAGCACTGCCTTTGGCAGCCTTTCCTCCACATTCCTAGATGTCTCCTTCAGCACTGAATCAATGAAGTGTTCATGGTGAAGGATGCTTCAGAGCCTTGGCACCTCCTCCTGTAACTCTCTCGTCTGCTCCCTCTGGGGAACCACCAGGAGGAACCACTCACATCACAGACACTACTGCGCCTGGCTGTCACTGGAAGGAACCTGGCAGCTGCAGTTTCTATAGTGCCAAACAGGACCTGGGTAGAAGCCTTGATAGTAGGCAGCCATGCCTGGACAGACGAATTATGGATTTGTACAGGATAGTTTGGATAGGGGTGATCATGCCTCAGTCAGGGGGTTGGACTAAATGACCTCTGGAGGTCTCTTCCAGCCCTGCTTCTCTATGATTCTGTGCTTACCTTCTTCTGGGTGCCCCACATTCAAATGGTGAGAGTCCCCACCAAGCTATGTTTACCCTTTCAAGAGATATGGGGTGGAGGTGGGGTGGGCAGTTATCCAGGATGGATAGGAAAGCACAGAGACATTCAGTTGCACAAGAAGCCTGTGACAGAAGTGTGCTTGGCAATACCTGGCCGGATTCTTGGTGGCAGGCTAAAGTGCTTTGCTGGGAAGCGGGAAAGAGAGGATCAAATGTCCTCTGGGTAAGTGGGTCATGGAAGCTCAGTCTCCTGATCCCTGGTTAAGTGCCCCAACCACTAAGATACTAGAGCGATAACTTGGGAGTTGGTCTCCTTCCGGAACAGTTACATGTACACACAGGGCATACTATTCTGTCACAACTAAAAACAGAATCTAAAATCCACATAAACACCACAGATTGCAGTCAGGCAGCTACACAAGTGCCACATAGAGACATAAATGTGAAACAGGGTATGGCCCAAGATCTCCACCAATGCAAAGCTGCTTTGATACCCAGCCAGAGCTTTTTCCATCTGTTTTGTTCACCACAAGGCCCATCATAACATCCTCCAAATTCCTTCTTACCCAGGGGTGTGAAACTCAAATGAGGAGGCAACTGAACCCACTGCTTGCCCTCCCATCCCCACCACCTAATTAGTGCCCCTAACAATGAGATGAAACCAGAATTATGCTGGCGGGTGTGGGGAAGGGAAATTATCCCCTCTGAGTGCTGGCCATTGATGACACAGTGGCACTGACAACCACAGCAGGAAGCCTTCCAGGCCAGATCAAGAAATCAGTTGTCTAGTCCAAAAGAAGTCCCATGGGCTGAATGACCCAGGCCCAAAGGATAACAGTCCCTGAGAGAAGCAAAGTGGTGCTCAGAAACCCCCTTGGCTCAGCAAGGGCATTCAGGAATCAGATATTCCTGGAAGAGGGGCAGATTATAACACATACACAATGGCTCTACCTGTCCCTATTTCACTCACACTTCACTCCCCAAAATGTACACGCAATAATTACATTCCTCCAGACTCTGGCATGTACCCAGTATCCTTGCCCATAGTCCAAATTCATCTTTCCTTGGACTTCGTAAGCATGCAAGAAGGGAAGGATTCATCATTCACAGATTCAGTGCATTTTGCCCTTTGGTAACAATTAGTGAGGCAGGGAGGGAGGGAGGGAGGGAGCCCTGAAATTTTAAAACTGCAAGACTAACAGAAGCCAAGGCCATACCTTTAACAGTAGCTTCTAGCTCCATATAACATCCGTATAACTGCCATCACC
>NW_005843228.1:48564-55669 GCF_000455745.1 Alligator sinensis
TGGACTAAATGACCTCTGGAGGTCTCTTCCAGCCCTGCTTCTCTATGATTCTGTGCTTACCTTCTTCTGGGTGCCCCACATTCAAATGGTGAGAGTCCCCACCAAGCTATGTTTACCCTTTCAAGAGATATGGGGTGGAGGTGGGGTGGGCAGTTATCCAGGATGGATAGGAAAGCACAGAGACATTCAGTCGCACAGGAAGCCCATGCCAGAAGTGTGCTTGGCAATACCTGGCCTGATTTTTGGTGGCAGGTTAAAGTGCTTTTCTGGGAAGCGGAAAAGAGAGGATCAAATGCCCTCTGGGTAAGTGGGTTATGGAAGCTCAGTCTCCTGATCCCTGGTTAAGTGCCCCAACCACTAGAATACTAGAGTGATAACTTGGGAGTTGGTCTTCTTCCGGAACAGTTACATGTACACACAGGGCATGCTATTCTGTCACAACTAAAAACAGAATCTAAAATCCACATAAACACCACAGATTGCAGTCAGGCAGCTACACAAGTGCCACATAGAGACATAAATGTGAAACAGGGTATGGCCCAAGATCTCCACCAATGAAAAGCTGCTTTGATACCCAGCCAGAGCTTTTTCCATCTGTTTTGGTCACCACAAGACCCATCATAACATCCTCCAAATTCCTTCTTACCCTGGGGTGTGAAACTCAAATGAGGAGGCAGCTGAACCCACTGCTTGCCTTCCCGCCCCCACTACCAATTAGTGCCCCTAACAATGAACTGAAACCAGAATTATGGTGGTGGGTGCGGGGAGGGGAAATTATCCCCTCTGAGTGCTGGCCACTGATGACACAGTAGCTCTGACAACCACAGCAGGAAGCCTTTCAGGCCAGATCAAGAAATCAGCTGTCTAGTCCAAAAGAAGGCCCATGGGCTGAATGACCTACATTCACCAGGGCCATATGTTTAACACCCCGCCCCACACACACTAAACAGTCATCCTTTCTGTGGACTCTTCATAGAGCCCTGGTCCTCCAGACCTACTGAACAGGACCAGAAAGCTGTATTATGGGGACAGCAATAAAGATCAGATAGTCCTGGAAGAGGGGCAGATTACAACACACACACAAAATGGCTCTACCTGTCCCTTTTTCACTCACACTTCACTCCCCAAAGTTTACACACAATAATTGCATTCCTCCAGACTCTGGCGTGTACCCAGTATCCTTGCCCATAGTCCAAATTCATCTTTCCTTGGACTTCATAAGCACACAACAAGGGAAGGATTCATCATTCACAGATGCAATGCATTTTGCCCTTTGGTAACAATTAGCAAGGCAGGGAGGGAAGGAGGGAGCCCTGAAATTGTCTAACTACAGGAGTAGCAAGAAGCCAAGGCCCTACCTTTAACAGTAGCTCCTAGCTCCATATAACATCCGTATAATTGCCACCACCTGCCAACGAAAGTACTGGTATTCCTTATGCTGTATGAGTCTGGCCAAGGTTGACTTGCAGTTGACCTGCAGTGAAAACAAGTCATCCTGGGAGCACTCCTTTGGAAGAATTACCCTGCCTCACATGGCCTTCACTTATATATTTGTGGGCTGGGCTGATCCATTGAAAAGGAGACCGAGTGGAAGTGCAGAGTCTGAGTAAGACATAATGTCATGCATTTTTTTCCAGTGTGTTCAAGAAAATCAGCCCTTTTTAATAATGCCATAAAAGAGGCAACCAAAGATCTGAAATATTCTCTTTCTAACAACACTCCTTCTGATTATGTTCTGTAAAAAGATCAGGGTCAAACTAGATTTCCTCTTTCTGCAGACTGCTGCTATAATATTCAAATATCAAAGCATGAAAAGGACAGCACTTCCTACTTGAGCACAGGAAACCAAGATAGTTTTAGCTGAATGTTTTTTGAGTCATACCCAGACTGGAGTCACATTCCGGAAGTAGCCAAGAGGGGTAACAGGGAAGGAAGGAGGAGAATATTGGAAAATATAATTTATACCAACCTGAATTTTCCTGCAGTAGCTGGGTTGCCTTCAAAGCTGGTGATGGACAGTCATACCCAGGCAGGTAGGTCAATGCTTGGTGTGCTGTGTACTGTACCTGAGTCACATTTTGGGAAGCCAAAAGTGTTGTGGAGAGACAGAACTACAATCAGTGGGATAACAGGAGGAAGGGGATCCCGGTGGAGGGAGTACATGTGAGTCACCAGGCAAACTTGCTTCCAGATACCTAACATGGTTTTAATTCATGCTGTTAATCATTTTTATTCCAGTCTGAGGGTGGATGCTCTATTTCAGATTAAGAATGCATTGTATTCAGTTAGCAGAAATTGATTTTTGTTGAAGAAGAATGGATTACAGTAAGATCTAGGTAATTCTTCTTTAGGATTGGTAATGATGGCTACTTATCCTGAAGTGACTGATTCTCAATAGTCAGCCATTTTTAAACATTTTGTGATCTGTATTTTGCATGCCATTTGAAGGCATAACAGATTTTTCACATGTATAGTAATAAAAATATATTACAAAAGTTTTAGATGTAAATTGTATATATGTATTCTGATTTTCTCAATGAGAACTAAATAATTATAAAGACAAAGGTGTAATGTATAATTTCTTATAATAACATTTTGGGTATTCACTACATAAGAATTACATGATTATGATGGAAGTAAATTTTGCTTTGCACACTTACATAGACTCAGCACCACAATAGAAAATAATTCTGTACAATGGAAAAATTGTTCATCTATGCTTTTTGTGCCACGAAAGCTGATGTGTGTAGAAGGTGCTATGAAGGACATAGGTCAGCTTTTTTTAAAGATGACTAGTAATAAGGATCAAACTCCATAATATGTGTGTAAAATTGGAAATTAGTAATTAACAGATGGTGAATTTGCAAAAGGGTTTTGTGTATTAATTGGTATGATGGTGGTGGCATCTACATGGCATGGGTAATAAAGCCATAGTGAATAGTTCTGGTTTTTTTCCAGTGACTAAAAAGCATAGTTCCATCTTGATTCTCAGACACCATGGCCCCATTTCCCAGTTTGAGCAGGCTTGCAGCAAACTCTCCAGCAGATGCATCACCTGTTAGATGCACTCGCATGTTGGTCATGAGGCTGAGTTGCTTAATGTTTTTTTCCAAATGTATGAAGCTTTGATGCAGGCCTGCACTTCATCAGCTTTGGTTCCATGTGGAATGACTGGCAGTGTCTGTCGAAAGTCCCCAGCCAACTCCAGTCATTCCTCCCATTGTTTTGTCATTATGTCGAAGATCTTGGAGGGTGCAATCAAGAACCCGTAAGGCAGCTTTGTGAGACATTGTGCACTCATCCCAGATAATGAGCTGGCAGTCCTGCAGGGTCTTTGCTTTGCCAGTACCCCTGGCAATGTTGCAGGTTGGTGCCTCTGCACTTGCCAGATTTAAGGACAACTTGAAGGTTGAGTGAGCTGTTCTTCATCCTGTCAACAGTGTGGTAGCAATGCCTGCTGATACCAATGACTCCATGGCACACTTAAAACTGTGAACATAGTTGTTTTCCTTGTGGAGCATGTCTGGCAACTGCAACACCACCCGCAGGTTGGTTTGAATGACATTGTTGCAACGCTGTTTAGCCTGCTTTGTAATGTCACCCATGAAGTAGATCTGCAGGAATTTGGCATCTTCATTTCAGAGTGGCATCAGACTGCCAATCAGATAATAAACCTGTCCCTGCACTTTAAATGTGGAATGTAGCCAGATTCTCTGATGTCTTTTGTGGTGCCAAAAGATGTCATTTGGAAGCGTGAGTTGTGTCTTCTAATAGTGCTTTGGAAATGACCTGCATCTGGAGTGTTGCCTGTCCACAATGTATGAAGGGGCTCAGAAGGATCATTCATTCGGGACTCCTTAATGTTAGTCAATATCTGTGTGGTATTCAGCTGCCTAGAACTGACCACAGCTCTCTTAACTGGAAGAAATTTGACCCTGTGCAGCAGGCCATCAGCATGTGGTGGGAGAAAACTCCCTGGAGTTCGTTGTCTAGCTGCATAGGGACCAGACAACGCGGGTAAAGAATTGACTGCCGTTTATTTGCTCGAGCAAAGACCTTTTTGCCAGCAAAAAGGCAAAATGGCCCCCCCTAAAGGGTGGGGCGATCTTTTATACTTTTTACAATAAGGCAAGACTACAGGGTTAACAAAAAGCAATACTTGGGCGGTGCTTTACAAATCTTTGTAACAGCATATTTCTATTAAGCTGAACTAGCACTTTCTAAAAGCTAAAAGTTAAGTAACAGTAACATTATGATAGGTTAGCAAAACCTTGTACAGTAGTAGATACTTCTTAAGGACACGATCACTGTACTTAGAACAATGGCTTCTTTTTGTTATCTTGTTCCTTGCTGTATCTGGTTTACAGCACACAGACACAGATTCACTTGCTGCATTTTACTCAGAAAATGGTTAACACAGTTAAAATGATTACTTAACATACGCAAAGGCTTAGCTATCATTTTGCCTTGTGGTCAGCAACATTGCTAGGCCACAGGTCATGCCTTGTATTCAGCTGTAAAGTTAATACTTCTTCATAATCTAAATTATTGTTAACCTAACAGCATGCTATCAGAAAACTATTTTATTTTAGGGTAATAACAAACATGCTCACCACAGCAGGCCTGTGTTTTAAGCCCATGTAAGAAGGCAGTGTCACCTGGTCATAACAGTAAAGAGCTGTCACTCTGCTTTGCAGCTTCATGCCTTGGAATATACAAACAAACCCTGCACTCACTTTTTACATGCCTGCAATGACCTTATGTACTGGTTTCTGTTCATTCATTGTCTATGCATCTAGACATGGAATTCAAAGCAACAAACTCTGGAGCAGTTTGAGCTGGAGTAAACTACTCCCAGGCACAGTATTTACATGTGCAGCTGGGACAGCATTGATTTGAGCACAAGGGTGCTGAAAGTGAGGAGCTATGTGGCTAGACAGCAGGAAGCAGCCCAGGCCCACTTTTGGTTGCGCTGACAAGGCTCAATTTACACCTGCGGTCAGTATCTACATGTTCATTTAATCATAATTAATTATCCTGCCATAAAATAGTACTGTCCCTGAGATGACTATTTTATGGAGGTGATAATTAGTTTTGCAGGTGTAGATGGTGATGCTAATTAGTCTCACACTGCAGTTCACAGCTAATTAGTCTACTCTGCAGTTAAGAATACGTGTAGACATGGCCTCTGGGTCTCTTTTTGGCTTCTGCCCATCTCGTGGACTGCTGGTGCCTCCTGAGTTGGGGAGGCGCTTGCCCCTCCAGCGGATAGTCAGCGACCGGGCAGGGTGAAGGAACCCACAGCTGATCCTACCGACCTGCAACTGGCAGTGGAACACCGGAAGCACTTCCAGGTTGGCGGGATCAGCCGTGGTGGTACCACTTCTCCTGGCACCCCCACTCCCCAGCTGGTTCTCTCAGGGGAGGCACCAGTGCTGTCATCTACCCGCTCTGTGTTAGGGGGTGCACCATCACTCTCAGGGAGTGCACGTGCACCCCTGTGCACACCATATGTATTGCCACTGCCCGTACTTGTAACCTCCAAGGATACTTTCGGGCTCTTTCTCTCTCCTTTCTATTGCTGATAACACTCCCAAATCTAGTATACTAAATATGTATATTTAGTGTCTAGTTCTCTTGTGAAGGTAGATATATCTAGGTACCAGCTGCTCCGAGTGTGAACAGAAGAATGGTCATGTTTTGCACCAGCTGACTAGGGGTTAAAGGGTGACACAAGCAACTGAAGAATTAGTTCCTTTTTGGACCAGCAGTGTTGCTCATTATACCAAGTGCCAGAAGTGGATGCATCATTACTAAGTTCAGAATTAGCTCTGCCTTCTGTAGCACTCCACTAGGTACCTCCCTCAAGTTTGCCATTTACAAGAAGCAAACCAGCCCTTCCCACAGAAATGCTGTGTTGTTTAGACTTCAAGAAGAAGAATAGTAAGGTCTCTATATGAAGAAATGTATATGTGTGCATGACTGCATATATCTCCTCTGTTAATGTCTGCACTGAACAGAAGCTGAAATGGATGTCATTTTGCCTGTAGCCAGTACCTCAGAGACATAAATTCTGGGATATTTTTCATATCTGTCTTTCAGGGTGAAATCACCTGTAGACTAAGCTTTGGGCTTTAAAATTTGCAAATATATTTTTATTTCTGGCAGGTTCCTTCAACTTCCTTGTTCTAATTAAATGACAAGATAATTAGAAGTAACAGACTTGCAGTGCATCTGTCTTTCTGGAATACATTGGAGAGGGAAAACGGGTGTGATCAAGAGGAAGAAGAAAGTTAGCTTGGGTAGCCAACAGGTGACAAAATGGCACCAGAGTGTGGAGGTGAAAGGAAAAGCTAGAATGTCCTAGGTATACAGCCATAGCAAATAACGACCATTTAAATTCCCCAGGTCTTGTGAGCCAAGACAGAAATATAACTACCAAAGTACAACGTCAGCCTAAGCCAGGTAAGTAAATATGCCAGTAGAGGGTTGAAGTAGGAAGAGATGGAGAGGCTTCCTCTTGACCCTTCAGTGTCATGGCTGGTGAGTTCATGCAGCTCCTGAACATCCAGATGTCCTCCCTTCAAATTCCCCATGGGTCTTTCCTCCTGGTCAGCTCTGTGCCAAGTTGACAGGATCCCTGTAATGTCAAGGATCACATTGAAATGAACTTGGGAAGAAAGCCCAAAGTGGGACAGTCACAGGTAGAATGAGGGAAGGAGAAAGAAGAGATAGCTCACCTCCACTGTACGATTGACTGTGACTGGGCACTCTCTTACACTAACAGTCCTCATTTACTATACCAAGTCTTTGTCTTGCTCCTGGTTTTCCAAACGCCTCCTGAATCACTGCTGAGTAGTGGGCATCCAGCCAGTGGTGGGAGGGTTACAGCTGTCCTCACAAGGAGAGAGTCCCAGTGGTACTGGAATATATCCATCGGGCCTCATCTGAATCCAGATGTTTCACAGAGAGAACAAGCAAGGGACAATTCAGTACTGTGGGGCTTAGTGTAGACTAACAAGGTTTAATTTAGCCGCTGAGCTCAGAGAGAGGAAGGGAAAGGAGCATTATTTGGGCATAGACTGAGAAGGGGAAGGGGTCCTTT
>NW_005843228.1:56480-69993 GCF_000455745.1 Alligator sinensis
CTGCACCTCAAGCTGCAGACAATCAAAACTCGTGACATGGGTGACACTGTGTGTGTTAAGGTGCAGCAGGGTGACAGTTAACAGTCACAGTCTGGACACCCTAATTGTGAAATAGTTTTTTCCTAATATTGAGCCTGAAACGATCTTCCAGGGGTTTGTGACCTTTTACTCCTAGTTTTCCCCAAGAGTGCCCTGGTGAACAGTTGTTCACCGAGCCCTAGACGTACGCTTCTGATGTAACGGAAAGCTGCTACCGAGTCCCCTCTCAGCCTTCTCTTTTTCAGGCTGAAGAGTCCCAGGTCCCTCAGCCTTTCCTTGTATGGCTGGCTGTGCAAGTCTCTGATCATATGGGAAGCCCTTCTCCAGACTCTCTCAAGCTTTACCGCATGCCTGTTAAAGTGCAGAGCCCAGAACTGGGCGCAGTACTCCAGTCGCAATCTCACCAATGCCGAGGAGAGCCGGAGAATCAGCTCTTTGCGCTGGTTTTGCTAGAGATGCATCAATTGATGCGTGCCAGCATATTATTGGCCCTGCTGGCTACAGCATCGCACTGCTGGCTCATGTTCATACTGTGGTCAATTATTACCCCCAGGTCTGTGGTGGCAAGTGATTGGGGCTCTTCCATCCTGCTGCCTGATGAGAGGCAGCAGTTGCACAAGCACCCATGTCACGAGCTTTGTCTGTCAGCAGCTAGGGGTGCAGCGCCCCAGGACCCCCCTGCACCGATCTCCTCCACAGCTGGCAGGCTTTGTGGCCGCAGCAGGACCTAGAAGCCAGGCCTGCAGTAGTTTCTCCCCACCCCACCCCACCCCACTCCCCGGCTGTGCCCCAAGACAGACACAGTTGCAGAGGCACCCATGACACAAGTTTTGCCTGTCAGCAGCCTGAGGTGCAGCGCCCCAGAACCCAGAACCCATGCACCGACCTCCTTCACAGCTGGCAGGCTTTGTGGCCTCAGCAGGGGCTTGCATGCCTGCAGTTTTCACCCTGCTGTGCCTTAACATACACAGGGTCACCCATGTCACAAGGTTTGCTTGTCTGCAGCTTGAGATACAGTTTCCCCCAAACTCCTGCACCTATCTCCTTGAAACTTGGCAGGCTTTGTGGCCTCAGCAGGGGCTTGCATGCCTGCAGTTTTCACCCTGCTGTGCCTTAACATACACAGGGTCACCCATGTCACAAGGTTTGCTTGTCTGCAGCTTGAGATACAGTTTCCCCCAAACTCCTGCACCTATCTCCTTGAAACTTGGCAGGCTTTGTGGCCTCAGCAGGGGCTAGCAAGCCTGCAGTTCTGCCCCTGCTGTGGCTTAACACATACATGTGATATGAGTTTTGCTTTCAAGACTTTGGGGTACAGTTTCTCCAACCTCCCTGCACCTATATCCTTGAAACTGGGCAGGCTTCTGAGTTACCATTCCTCCAAGGTTCTTCCAAAGCAGACTAGAAATGACAAAGGTATAGGCTGTTTCAACCTTCCCCGCTATAGCCTATGGGTGAAACGTCAGAACAGGGTTGAAATGGTGAAACATTTTGACTTGCCTCATTTTGTTTCAAGGCTGTTTCGATGATATCTGTTTCGTTTCGATTTTGCTGTTTCCACCTCAAAACCAGTCAAAACAGCATTGAAACAAAACTGGTGGGGAAACTTTGCACAGCCCTAATAGGAGCAGCCTGGTACAGAGCTGCTCCTACCCTGCTCTGCCCCTCTGCAGCAGTGACGGGGAGCTCCAGGATCCCCTGTGGTGGTAGCCAAGGGCTGGCAGGGAACATGTGGGTTGGTCCCAATAGGCATGGGGCCAGAAAAGCTCTGCTGGATCCACTGGCCTGTGTCTCTTGGTCCCATGCACATTGGGTCTTGGTGTGCATGGAGATGGGGAACAGCTGCCACTGCACAGCTCTCCTATCCCCATGCACATGGGGATAAACCCTGTGCCCAGCAGGGCTTCCCCATGCAGCTGGGGGCTGACCAGGAGTTCCTCATCCCCTGTGACCCCCTGGTGTTGGGGCTGACCGGGAGCAATTTTGCTTCTGGTCAGCATCTATGCATGTGCTATTGCGCAGTACTTCCTATGCATTTAGTTTACTACCTGCATTTATAGAGAGTAGCTAACTGCATAGTAGAGTAATTTACTGGACAGTAAAAGACGCACATGTGTAGATGGTGACACTTTACTGCACAGTAATCTACTGTACACTAGATGCAGCACAGCATCTTATGTAGACACGCCTGCTGTGTATGCATTTTACTTGGAGTGTGTTTGGGTCACAGAAAGGAGCGTTGTTAAGAAACAATATCCTCCACTGACTGCGAGTGCTCAGGAAGAAGAAAGCTTTCTATTCCTTAGCTCCACATCCCGCTAACCACCTCCTTACAGGAAGCTGACAAGAGTGAAGGGGATGTTTGAGTTACATGAGAGCTAACAAAATAAAATCCCAACCCATGTGCCTCTTCAGTCTCCAGAGTATGGCAACCTGAATTACTTCTACAGAAAATGATTAGGGGGAAAAAAATCAAAAGTCAATCAAAAACAATGATACCCAACTTTTTTTCATGGGTATCATAAACCATCAAAAAAAAAAAATCAGGCCTGATTTAGCATGTGAGGACAATCCATAGGCCTGATCCAGTGCACAGGGCCATGTCATCTGTCCGATAGGGCTCCCCACAGGTCCAGAAATTTAGCATCAGGGTCCAGAAATTTAGCATCAGGGAGCAGTGCCAGGATTAATTGCCATGGCTGGAGAGGTCATTAATACTGCTACCTCTGCCTGCTGCCAAATTTCCAGACCTGTAGAGAACTACGCAGGCCAGATGATATAGCATGCCACATCAGGTCTGTGGACCCTATCTTGGTCAGCCCTGCTGTAGGTGTTAATCACAGATTCATAGAGAAGCAGGGCTGGAAGGGACCTCCAGAGGTCATCTAGTCCAACCCCCTGCCTGAAGCAGGATTGTCCTTATTCAATCCCATTGTCTAACCTATTTGGAAAACTACCCAGTCAATCCTCACACAAGCACTAGACATAACAGTCTAACCTGCCACAGCTAAAGCAGGGGGACCATAGTGGCCAACATCCTGCTGCTGTAGAGGTTGTTAAAATACACTCAGGAGATCCAAGGAAGAGGGCCATGCCCCCCACCGCAGAGAAAGGCAAAAACTCTCACAATCTGCACCAAGCTGGCCATGGAGTAAAATTTCTTCCTGACATCAGCTATGGCACTTAGTGTAGCTCAGAGCAGAGGGGCAAGACCCTCTAGCCAGGCATCTCCCTGTTTAAGTCCCAGCAGGAGCACTGGCACACCCCAGTCAAAATCCCCAGCCTTGGCTGCAGCCAACAACCGGTGTTATTACTTCTCCAAGGAGTCAGCTGATTGGGACGCCAGTCAGATACACTGCTCCACCAACAGGTCCCAGCTCCTCGTTGTGGAAGATGAGGCTGAGATGGTGAGCTCTGGAGCCCTGCACTCACTGCCAAGGGGCCAGACACCCCACTGGGCCGCAATCTCCAGATGTATGTGCAGCTGTCTTGATGCGGGCTCACTTGAGGTGCAGGCTGTGCCTGGGCCTTTGACTCCCCTCGAAGAGAGGCCTGTCTTAGAGAGAAGACAAGTAGGCCCAGGCTTGGTCTGGCCTCTCCAGTGGACCCTGCTTGATGACACCAGAGTGACTGATTCAGGATGGGGGCAGGAGGGATTCCCAGAGTCAGCGGGAGACTGATGGGAGGAGCTCAGGGTCCCTTCCTACCACCACTGTGCAAAACAGAGTGGCCATGGCTGTGGGGATGGGATGAGATAGTGTCAGGGGTGTTTTCCCAACTCCTTCGGTTTCCTAAAAGGGAGAAGGCTCAGCCCTCCTGTTGGACAGACAGTTCATGCAACCAAGCCTTTGCCCACACTTTCTTTGCTGATTCAGGGCAGAGATTCCCTTTACATGGGGCAAAGGTCCTGGCTGTCTTTGCTGGAATCTCACTTCAGAGTCTAGCTGTTTCATACAACCCCTGTTTCTGTGACCATGAGGTTTCTGGACTCGGAAGCTCTAGGGCTTTGTTCCTGGAAATCTAGAGACAAAGGGATTTTGAAAACTTTCTCTAGGCTTAGAATCTGATGGGCTACAGCTCTGTTTGTCCTGGCAGGGAGTTTGAAGGAAGGCACATGAATCACCGTCAACCCTAAGGTTTTTTCCAACCAAAGCAGTGACTGGTGTGGCTGAGCTCATGATCTTTTCCACTTGACATTTAGGGTTGGGGCTAAACCTGTTTTGAAGCTGAATGTGTGAAAGAGAGGGTAAGGCAGGGATGAAAGCCATATAGCTGAGTAATGTGTTTCTGCTTCTCCCATAGGAATTTATAGATAATAAAAAAGAAAAAAAATAGGTTTATCTGGCTCGGACTGACCTTTAGAAAGAAGGAGAATCAATGGATTTGGCTCAATGACTCACAATTCAAGGGACACAGGTTAGGATTTTTGGTGGTTCTTGGTTTAAATATGAAGTTGCATTAGTCACAGTGCAGTTGTATGGCTGGATCCCCTGCCTCCTCATGGCCATTTCCCAAAGTGCAGGCTGAGTCTTATGGCTAAGGCACCTATCTTGTTCCAGCTCAGATTGCAACATAACCAGCAGGGTCAGCTCCATGCACATGGGCCCTCAATTGGCAGAATCAAAGTCTTGGGAAACCACACAGCATGGATGCTGTTGATCTAAGGCCTCATCTCAGTCTCAAGTCACTACCTTCCAAGTTGAGTCCATCTTGCTCTCTTTTCTGTAGGTGAGGGTAAATATAAGAGCTACCCTTCTTCTTCCTCTTTTTCTTTTCATGTCTCTACACCACATAAGACCATTTTGTTACACATGCTTGTGCTTATTTATTGTACATTGAGAGGTCTTTCATTGTACACATGCCTTCAACCAGCTGGCATTGCAGCAGGTGTTTCATACTCTGAGGCTCTGTGCTGCATTCGCAGTGGCTGAACCAATAGTACAGCCCCACTTCTTCATTAGTTCCTTGGAGTATCTGACTCCAGCATGTAGGCAGTTGAGACATTGCCACCTTTGCCATGGTTTGTCAGCCCCAGTGGTAAAGACTAGGTTGCTGAAATGTCCATTTTTCTGCTGCCAGGTATTTTCTTCAGTGCTACATTGAAATGCATTCATGGAAGATACTAAAGTAGGTGTAAAATATGACTTCACAAGTAGAGTTTACGTGGCTGTGTCTGCACTAGGGGTAAGGGCACTCAATTTACTTAGTTTGGAGTGAAAGCGAGTAGGTCCTTGCTGTGTATCAGCTGCTTCTCAGTGGGTGTGTCTATGCGTCGCTGTATGGCGATGTTAGTACTGCAACATGTTTTAGGACTTCCTTGGGGGAAGTGCTAAAACACAGTTCAGTAGCTGCCTGTACTGTGGCATATGAGTGGCGCACAGTTAGATTCTCTGGCTATGTGAGCACAGTGGCACACTATAGCTGGGCAGCATGCCACTATGCCAGTGTAGCATAAGTCTTGGCCCATTTACCCTGTGGTAAATAGTTGTATGGCCAGACACTTAGGGTGAAATCCTGGCACTATAGGATTAAGAAGGCAAAATTCCCATAGTGTTAGTTGGAATTGGGGTTTAGTCAAAAGGTTTTTACTGAGGCAGCTAGACTGGTGCAACCACAATGGTGAAAAACCATTCCTTACTGCACAAGGCCTTTCCCAGCATCAGAACAAAGCTGATGATCTTATGTGTGTCCTCCTGGAGCATCATGTGGCATCGAGCAAGAATAGGGCTGTACCACTGATGGGACTATGCTACAGAGACAGACGTGCTGCTGTGTGGTGGGAATTGCAGATGGGCCGATTTTTCTAGTAGGGGTGGAGGAGTGTTGCTGTAGTCGTGATGGGCCAGAAAGTTTATGACAGGAAGGGTTTTTGTGATATATTTTATTGAACCAATTGCATAGTTAGGAGAGAAGTTTGACAAACTTTTGGGCAGCTTCAGGTCACTATACATACATGTACATACATGTACATATATGTGTGTATATGTGTGCGCGCACACACACACACGTTCACATGCTTGCTTGCTCTCTCTCTCTCAATATATATTGGACCAGCTATGTGGTTGATTCAAAAAAAGATATCACCTTGGCAGATAGTTCTAAATAGCTTTAAAAGGCAAAGGAAATCTGCCTTAGTCAATCAAATTATTCATTCACACAAAATGACAGCAAATACCTGATGGGTTTTACAGCCTTGGGGATTCCACTGTTAATATCTGGCAAAAGAGGTACATGGGGAGATCCTCACACTCATCCCAATTCATATTGGAGTTTGTCTACATGCCCACTGCTTTGCTGTGCTGATAATCCTATGGTACTTCTGGTCCTGCTTGCCGGAGAACTGAGTATATATGTATGCTCTTCCCTTATGTCAAGTAGAAGCTAACTCACTATAACTGAGCCCTCAATGAGAGAAGGATACATTATTTGTGCTTAGGCTCCATTTGACTTGGAATAAGAGCATGCAACCAAAAGCTGTGGATGGTGAATATGCACCCAGCAGAGTTAAGGGCATCAATGTGCCCCTACTGATCCCAGTACCTGAGCTGGCTTGGTCATCTCTATGTGGCATGGCACTGTGCCCTGCAAACATATCCATAGCACCTGGCCATCCACGATCATGATTTCTTCATTGTGACTGTAATGTCATATGCTGCAAGTAAAAACAAACCCTTATACTCTTCATCATGGCTGGAGCCCATCAGCAAACACACCCCAGGCATGTATTGGGTCTCCTGAACTGAGCCCTGTCTCTCCCCTACACCCTGGACTTTGGGATTTATTTCCCTGCATTTTCTCCATTTTTCTCACTGGCATTAAACCTCAGGGTTTCTGACCCAGGTGAAGGGTTTCCTCCTGCTGCTAATCTTGACAGTCATGGATGGAAAGGACCTCAGATCCCAATGGTGTCATGCACATCCCCACTGTTCCTTTACATGGGCTGGAATGTGCTTGCAGAGCCCAAATCAACCAAGACGTGTGGCTCACTCCTTCCCATATTGCCCCCTGCCTTTTCATAGCTCTGTGCCAACCTCTCAGCAAGATGCTTCTGTTCCCTCCTCAGGAAGGTGAAAGGAGAAAGAACAGAACCTGGGAAAAACTGTGCTGTTTACAAGAAGGAAATGATTGAATCTGATGCCTGTGAAACAATGCACAGATGGATCTGCAAAAGAAATGCAACCACATTGGCCCTATCAAATACTGCGAGATCATAGGCCCTACCCTGTATCAGAGAAACTGTGTGACATTTAATTGTAAATAATCACGAAGGCTTTCACTGCAACCCAAACATTTCTCAGTCCTGCTTGCACTGATCCCTGGACCACTACAGGCAGGCGGTATCATAAGCCTGAGCTCTGTTATCCAGTGCTCCAGCCACAGCAGGTTTGCTCCAGGGACTATTCATGTAGTATATATTCAACAGCCCTGGAACAGAAAATGCCCACAGCCCCTGGAGCAGGGACGGTAGTGATCAGGGTTAGACTTGAACATGATCCCTGCAGAGTAAAGAGAAATCAAGATGGAGACAGCCACATGGTCTGTGCTGGAGGAACCCTGTGCTGTGGTATCATTCGGTCTGTTCTCTTCCTCATTCCTAGTCGTCGTTATTCACTGCAGGACCTAAATCACTACAGGGACCAGGAACCAGGACTCCCCTTCCTAGCTGAATGTGCTCCCCACAAAGCTGGAGTCATGCTCCTTCTTTGAGCATACCCACTCCTCATCCTTTGCTTCCCAGTACATGTGATTTTTTTCTGTACGGTGATGCCAGCTTCAGCAGGGAGAGTGGAGGGGGTGGAGGACCTATGGCCCGGTGGCTGGGTCACCTCTCCTAGGTGTCACTGTCTGGCTGAGGAGGGAAATGAGCTTTGATAATCCTCTTCCTGGGTGGCTTCTGTAATCACCAGGGCATAACCAAGGGATGGGCAGCACTCCCATCTCCATCTCTGGTTGAAAAGGAAAGCATTAGCCACACCTGGTCCTGTGACAGACTGGTCGTATGCCCATAGGGGAGAACTCCAGGAATTGGGATGAAGGATCCCCTCTGAAGGCCTGTAGAGAGGGGCAGGGTTTCCGAGACGCTGTGTTCTGGGGCGCGTTGTATTGGGGGTGTGAAGGGGCTTCATGCTGCACAGCCCCAGGCTCTGGGCTGACTGCTCTGTGGAAGCACATCGTTCTCCCCAGACATTATGCAGGGAGCCCAGGCACCACCCCAGGAGTCAGGGGCTGCAGCCCCGCTCTGCAGATGCCTCAGCTCTTGACAGGATCCAGCCAGCAGTGACTCAGGAAAGAGGGATGGTCTTTGAGGCAAACTCTGCACTGAGCTGGGAGGACCTGGGGCCATTTCTTCCTCTTGGCAAATGAGAAACGCAGATACAGACACGAACCTGGAGCTCTGTCAGAATTAAAAGTGCTGCCAACCAGATCAGGCATCTTACATCATTGTGCTGTCAAAAAATGCAATGTTATTTAATAAAAATATATTAATCTTGGATGACATAAGTGTACTCTTAGATGTAAGTCATGCAATGCAAAAAGACTTGAAGTGTTAGGAAAAACTGCATTTTAGTTTGTGTTTGAGATGAAAAGGAAATGACTTCTCAACAGATCTCAAATCCTGTATGAGTTTTACACGATTGTCTTTGGTTTATATAGCAAAATATATGAACATTTTTATTATGTACAATCCTCCTTTGCCCTCCCCTCAACAGCAAGGCCCAGGCCAGGAGACCTGCATACAAATATCAGTGCTGCTATGCATTTAAAATAACTTGCTCACACCAGCAGGCCATGCTGCTCACACACTGCCCATCCAGATTCCTGTGTCACCCCTTAAGATGCGAGTCATGGGCTTCTTCACATCACAGGTGTCTTTCCTAGTGTGAGCTGGGCCAGCAGACAGTAGGCGCCACAGGGAAAGTGCTTCTGGTGGCGTTGGACTCCTGCCAGAACCACGGGGCTTCTGGACCACAGCCGTGTGGGCAAGAGGCACAAAGACCCTGAGAAGCCCCAGCTGTAAACAGGCTTCAGGAGCCAGTAGAAAGCAAGGGTGTGTCCATACCATCTTTCTGGTAGCTTCTCCATGATGGCAAAAGCCATCTGACCCTCCTAGCACTGGGGTTGCTCTGTTTGCAGGATGGAAGATCACAGCCACCCCATAGGAGCTGTGCATGTGGGGACATGTGCAGTACTGCCACACAAAAAATGACATTTGGGATGTTCAGGCTATAATCAAGGTGTGGCTTTTGCCAGCCACCTTCTTCCCCATGATCCTTACTAATGTTCATCCTGCCATACATTTAGCTGCCCAAAGTAGGGACCCTCCCACCTTTTAGTCTCATGGTTGGGGTACTTCCCCTGAGATCAAAAGACCTAGGTACTGCTCCCCCTCTCTCCCCCTGAGTGGGTTACAGCCTGTATCTCCAGCCTCCCAGCACACTGCTCTAACCCCCAGGCCACAGGCTAGTCACTGTCCTGACTGCCATCCCCTTGAAACTGGCCTACAATGTAGCAAGGAGAGGAGGAATAGGTGGCACCGGGAGAAGCAGAGCAAGCTAACAGGAGTGTTGCTCAGTGAGATGGATACTCCCTTGGATGGGACAGGGTCCACTGGGTTCTCACACTGCCCACAATGGGGAAAAAGCTGTCCCACCACTATTTATCCATTTCATCCATTTAAATTCAAGGTGAAGTAGTGCCATTGGAGAAGCAACCAGAAACAAAGGCTGCTTCCCCTCTGGGGTAGGGTCCAACTTGCTTTTCCGAATGTGCCTATCACTGAAAAACATGGCCTCCAGGAGGCACAGACCTTAGATAGCATAGCACACCGCTCAAGGCCGAGGACCCTCCCTAGAAAAGACAGTGTGTTGTTAAACATTGTTAAACAAAAACCATTCAAGCCAAGATGGCTGAATCAAGCTCTGTGTTGACACAGCGTGTGATAGCTTTGCAATATTTTTAAGAGGAGACTCTTGGTGTGTGGTATGCCCCCTTTCCTGACTCAAACACACATGGCTCAGGGAAGATCAGTCATCCTCTGACACATCCTAAGAAGTGGTTGAATCCAGTCCATAGCTGCGTCCTAACCCATATTTCAGATTCAACTGACTCAGTGTCAGGCCAACACAGTCTTTTATTGTCAATGAGCTAGCCATTCTGGTCAGCGTAAATCAGTGCTGCATTATTTTGGTGCAGGGGTGTCAAACATATGGCCTCCAGGCTGGATCCAGCCTGCAGCACTGTTCCATCTGGCCATCAGTACTCTGGCAAGCCCCTGGAAGTTGTGGGGCTGATCTGCTGCAGAACTTGTCAACCCTGGACCACCAAGGGAATGGCCATCAGTGGCAGGCCTCTAGAACCAGGTTGCTGCCCCAGTGCAGACCTGGACCTGTGCTGCTGCCTGAACTTCGCCCCACAGCAGTTGCCGCTGGCCCTGAGTATCTGGTCTCGGAGAAGCACCCCCTGGTCCAGAGGTGAGGAAGACACTCCTGTTCTAATAAAAGGGCTATATCAAAAGTATTTAAAATTAATTTCAGAAAGGGCTGGGCTGGTCATCCCAGTGAGGTGCTGCCAATGTTTTCGCAAGAACTCTCACAAGAATGTATCTCAGAAGCCTCCCCATTGCTCTGCAGTCTAAACGCTGTGTCCCTTGTAGCCTAACAGCTCCATGTGTACCTGGGGGAAATGACAGTCTCACACCCTGTCTCTCACTTGCCTTTCAGAGAGTAGACTAACAAGACTTTTGAAAAAGATTTCACAGTGCAGGAATTTCAAAGCTACTTGCTTGCAACGACAGTCCTCAATAGTAATGAAACTCCCTAACAAAGGGTGTTTTATCTACCCCAGGGGAATGGGCAGATGGGATCTGTGCCAGGTGGGCTCACTGTAGGTTGTGGTTTTCATTGTCAGTACTGGGTCCCTGTGTGCCATTCCAGTCCCCTTCCCCTGAGCAATCTGCTGCTCTGCTTTCTGCTCCCTGCCCTATCAGTCACTGAGCTGCATGCCCCCACCTCAATCTGCTGCATACCACACACACAGGCTGCCCATACCACTTGCAGCATGCATGCCAAAAGTTGGCCACCACTGCTCTAATCCACTTCCAGGAGGAATTTGCATAGCCCTCAGGTGCCTGAATCATTAAAACCAGTTGTAATTCACCTTGAGGAGCAACCACCAGATCACAGACACAATTTCTCCCTCTGAGCTCAGTTAGATATTCTGCACTGAGTTGTCTGCCTCCACCAGTGCTTTGTTACAATCCCACCAAAAAAAAAAAAAATCAAGGCTGGTGGGTGACAGTTTCACATCTGAGCTCTTTTGTAGCATTTGTGAACTATCACGTATGATTGAGTGGAAATTCACAGTGCTATTTAGCAAAATACCAAAAAAGCCATCTGACAAATATGGTCATCACTTTAAAGAGCATGGGGATAACACTGGTCTGCAGGGACACCTGTACACAATGTTGGCTTTTTCTAGCTGAAGATTATCTCTGGCTTTATTTCGGTCTCGCAGTGTACCACAATGATTCCCATTACTATTTGGCATGTAACAGGTTTAACACTCAAAATTTGTTAAAGTGCTATTACTAGTAAAAACACTACATGGCACCCAATAACAATTTTACCCTTCCTACCTTCTACTACTGAAGTACAGCCTGGGGCGGAATGTAGTTTGTGATTGGTTTAAGTTTTTCAGGGGGCTTTGGGTTAAACTTCTCCCGCCACCCCAATATTTTGCCTTTCAGTGATGCATTTTCAGATGCTCTCCCAGAGAAATGTACTGGCTTGGTTAATTTTGGGGCACAGCAGCAACAGTCATTGTTGGGGTGTTTTGTGTTGTTAACCTGTTTGTCCGAGCTGGATCATGGTTCAGCCAGAACCATTTCCAGGGAACCCCACCACCCCAAAGTGTAACAAATCAGGGACCACACTCTTTTAATTGAGCAAAGGTGTTGTTTGTTTGTTTTTTTAAACAGAGTCATCGGCGCTTCCTCAGAGAGTGAAATTGCATATTGGCTACGTTTTTCCTTTATCCTTTGACAGCTCACTCTGTCCTTGCTAGCCAGCCACAGAAGCCAGCTGTTGTCATGAGTGCAAAGTCCTTTTTTCGTGAGTCTCACAAGTCAGACATACTTTCATTTCCCCATAGCTGCCCATCGTTTTCCTCAAAGTTTAGACATAAGTCTCTGATAGCCTCCAGAAGTAGCATTTCCTTTTGTTTATGTAGCCTGGGTGTACCCAGGGTATGTACTCCCCTTTCTGATGGAAGAGGATTAGCAGCAGGCAGAGGCACTGTCGGGGAGACCTGCAAGCTAAGCGCAGTCTCCCTGCTCCGTATAGAGCCAGGCCAGGACAATATTAAACTATATACAAGTTTATTAATATTTGCATAACTAGATAAAAAATAGACATAAATATACACATAGGTACATACACGCCTCCCCCTTATTCTCTATGATGGGCCACCACCTCCGGGGTTTCAGGTAAGTCACAGGTAAACACAGGTAAGTGACAGCAAGGGGTCCCAGTGGATTCCCCAAGCAGGGTTATAGACTCTACTAAACTACTAATACACAAATACAGAGGTACACAAAATATAAGGCACCATATTACACAATATAATAAAATATCAAAACTAATACGTATTTACATCTCTATAAATAAAATGTACAATTCTTATGTGATGCTATATCCCAAGGATCTATGCTACCTCAAAAGGGCATCAGGCCCTGCACGGGTAAATGGCTGGCCTAAAACTGATAAACATAGGGGAATACCGGAGGATAACAAATAAGTACAGGTATGTGCAGATAAGTATAGGGGAACAACCACTTAATACAAATAACTGGTACAGGTCCAGCAGCAGCCCAACAAGGATCTTATAACTATAAATATACAAATATAATAATATACAAAATATGAGGTGTAGCAAGATCAGGCACCCATAACCCTTCAGTGCTCCCCCAGGTGCCAACAAGATCTCTAGGGACGTCCCCTCGGAGCACCCCTTGACCTAAGGAAGCGTTCCCTTTCCTGGGCTTCCTCTTTGGCCTTACCACCCGGGTAACTCCCCCTCCCCTGTGGGATTCCCTTCCCCCCAGGTAACTCATGAGTCCAAGGGTCCCAGGTGGGTGGTCTTTGCCCACAGGCACATTGCTCCTATCTGGCAGAAGCCTCCTGGGCCCTCGCCCATGTGTAGCCCTGAGCACCAAGGGCTCAGCCTTTGTCCAAGGTCAGAGGATCGGGCCACTTTATGTGATACCAGGGCTTGGTCCCCCACATAGGGACTAGCTGTGCACCACTTGTGTGACATCCTGGCCATGTTCCAGGAGTGATGGACCTGAGCCGCCTTAAACGGCTCCCGGGGTCTTGGTCTCCACTCGGGACCTGCTGTGCAGTGCTGCCTGCACTGGGCCCTGTCTGCATGTCAGGGGTCAGAGGCCTGAGCCATCTAACCCAGCTCCCAGGGCCTG
>NW_005843228.1:70451-75926 GCF_000455745.1 Alligator sinensis
AGCACATTTCCAGGCCTAGCACTCACTGGGTCCATGGGGCAGTGATGGGTACCTCTCCAGGTACCCCAGGAGCATCATAAGTGAATCGGCAAGCGGGGTGCCAATCCCACTTCAGCCAAGGGCTATTGCTGCATGTGGGGCTCCATGAGGGTCCTGGTGATGCAGATCCCCTGTCACTTTGGGAGTCTCCTCTGCTCACCTGTGGAGATGGCAGGGTGATGTCCTCACCGGAGCAAACAAGTGAGTTATTCCCTCTTTCCGGCCACTCAGCCTGGGACTCCCTGGGAGCAACCTCTGGATCTCCGCCCCATGCTGAAGCAGGGGCCCCAAGCTGGGGTGGAGCTCTGCAGGGTACCACCCGTCAAAGTCGGAGTCGGAATCAGACTCCGCCGTGGGTACCAGAGGTGTCGGTCCTTTTTCATGTGGCTTTGTCCACTGAGAAGGGCGAGGCCTATTGCGCAAGGGTCCTATTTCAGGTTGGCAGGGCAGAAGGAGGTTTCTTTGCACTACTCAGTGGCGTCCCAGCCCAGTATCAGTGGTAACTTCATACACTGGGAGGTCCCCCATCTACTTGACCACAGTGAAGGGTTCCAACCTCCAAGCCCACATTCTCATTAGCACCCTGTTCCCTGGGCTGGATCCCTGCTCCTGAACATGAGTGTCATAGTTTTTCTTATGGCGCTGCTGATTTTGATCCGCCAGATCCCCCGCCTGATGATCCTTCAGTTGTGCATACTGCCCGTGGGTTATGTGCTGCCACATTAACCCCTTGGCTGCTGAATGCACTGACACCTGCCAGATCAGCCAAGTGATGATAACTATGTTTGCTAACATGTCTTCTCACTCTGGCAAAGAATACGACCAGCTGGGAACAGCTAACAAGTCAGTACATTTGTAACTACCGAGTGCCCTGTACCATACATACATCACGGTACAATCCAAGGGCCCTATTCCCAGGTCCAGGCAGAAATGTCTGTGTGGTTATAGACTTCAAAGTCAGGTTCCCTTCCAGCCTGAGCACTTCTACCCTAACCGAGGCTAGCCATGTCCAGGTCAGACATGCTGGACTTCCTTAAAGCCCACAAGAACAGGACTGGGCAGGATCACAGTACAAGCACATTGGCAGTGGCAGTGGTCCCTCAAAGTCTAGGGTGTTTAGTTTCACAGTTCAAGTAAAATGTTGAAAAGGAGTCTGTTGATGGCTAAGAAAGCTGATCCTACAGCCGCAGACTCTTTGGCAAATGCCATAGGTGGTGGTTAAAAGGTGGGTCAGACCTCTGATTTCTCAGTCTTATTTCCTTTCCTACCATTTCTGTCATTTTTCTGCCTCCAGGGTGAGATGGTTTTCCTCAGAGTAAGATATACCTTCTCTCACAAGGCATTGTCATGTACTCTGTACCAGGCTATTTTTTCTCAATTTGCAGTGGCAATGCTACACTTCTTAATGTCTGCTTTGAGGGTGCCTTGGAAGCATTTCCTCTGGTCCCTGCATGTCCTTTGCCCTGGGCTGTGTTGGGAGTATAGCAGTTGTTCTGGTAAACGTACATCAGACATGCGCTCACAATGCCCTGTCCACCACAACTGATGTTGAATAATCAGTACTTCCACACTTGGGGTATTAGCATCAGTGAAGACACTGGCATTTGTACAACAATCCTCTCACTTTGTGCCAAGGATCTTCCAGAGGTAGCGCTGGTGATGGCATACCAGGCTTTTCAGGTGATCCCTGTAGGTCACCCAAGCTTCACAGCCACAGAGAAGAGTTGGGATTACCAAAGCCTTGTAGAGCAGGAGCTTTGTTCAAGTCCTGATGTTGTGATTGTTGAACACACAATGGTTCAGTCTTCCAAAGGCAGAGCGGGCACATCGGATTCTATATTGGATCTCCTCATTGATGTTAGCCTGCTTTGAGAGATGGCTGCTGAGGTCTGCTAAGCGTTCAACATTTTCCAGCTCCTGTCAGTCAATGAGGATATTTGCAGGGGGCGTTGAATGGCCTAGAGCAGGCTGTTGAGGAACCTTTGTTTTTCCAACTTTAAGGGTCAGTCCCAGACAATAGTATGCTTGAGAGAAGCAGTCCTCCTCAGTGGCTGTGCCCAAACAAGTAGAGGTGTGTGTTTGTAGGAGCACAAATAGTAGTGGCACAAATTTGTGACACGGTGTGCCTCAAAATTGGGGCTCCATACTGCATAGAGATGGGACAGAAGGCAGTTGTGGGCTTCTTGCTCTCCCATATCCATGTTTGTCTCTGCACATGGCACTTTGGCATGATTTGCACTGCCTTTTTTCTGGTGGGTTTTGTTTGCTTGGGTTTTGTTGCTACAGGCAAATGCCCGTATAAAAATTTTACACTCGTGCTGCAAATTAGCAACACAGGGCACAGTTTAACAAGCAGCGCAGGAGTTTTGTGGTGCTGCAAAGAGGCTTGTGGCATCACAAAACACATGTGCCTGCATGTCTGGATCCTGCCCGTATGATACATGACAGCACAATCATTGGCATACTGAAGTTTCATGATCAAAGCCGAAGTAACTTTGGTTTTGGCATGGAGGTGGAAAAGATTGAAAAGGTACCATCCATCCTGCACTCAGATGGTCAAGAATGAACATTTTGATGACCACAAAAAGATGGACAACAAAATTGGGGAGACCATGAAGCCCTGCTTGACACCAGTTTGAAAGGCAAGGGGTTCTGTAGCAGAGCTACTACACAGGATGGAGGCAGTCATCTGGTCATGAATGAGTCTGAGGATGTTGATACATTTCACCGGGCAGCCAAGCTTTGATAAGACCTTCTATAAAGCTTCACAGTTAACAAAGTCAAAGGCACTGGTCAAACCAATAAAGGCCATATACAGTTCCTGGTATAATTCTCAGCATTTTTCCTAGAACTGCTAGTCCACAAAAATGTCCATCATTTTTGACATTTGAGTGGTGATGCATAGGGGGTGAGCAGGGGTGCACATGCACCCCCTGAGAGTGCTGGTGCAGCCCCTGTCAGGCCGTGCTCCCCACTCAGGTGAAGGGTGGGGGTGGGGAGGGGCACTTAGCAGGAGACTCTGGGCAGGGGCAGGGGACAGGGAACAGGGGGCAGGGACTGTGAAGCCCAGTTTACATGCCCCTCTTGCTGTAATTCATTAGGAAAGACATTACTGAGGGTAGATTGGTATTTGCCTCTCCCTGCTGGAATCTGCAGGGAATGACACATGGGACTTAACTCACTCGAAAGTGCGTGGTGTGCAAACACAAACATGATGCACCACAATAACTCAGGTTAAAATTTTTAAGGCGCAGAAAATTAACAAGGATCAAACACCGTGGCATGTATAAATATCCACAGTGATCACAAACTGGAAGGGAAGAGACCAAAGGTCAAGGCTGGGCGAAGGTAGAGGTATAGAAAACAAATCATGGGACAGAAAAGGAGCACTAGAGCCGATCTGCGTAGGTCCATTCCGACTCTACCAACTATGAAACTGTGAAACTAGACAGAGAAGAAGCTATGGTAACCTGCAGCCAGTCCCATCCAAGCTATCAGAGTCAGCTGGACCTTGTCTAAGCAGCAAGTAGACTCCCAACACAAGCTCACAATATTTCAAAAGGGGGATAGGGTGGGAGCCTTTGAAATGACATCTTTTGAGCACACTTGGATAAGAGAGAAGTGTTTATAAGAGAAGCTAGATCATTTCAAGCATTTTTATGTTGGGCAGCACCAGAGTACCTGGGAGTGTAGCGAGAAAGAGTTTGAATATAGGGTGTAAATTGTTACAGTTCACCATACTGAGTATGTGCAGTAAGCGCTGCCATATAAAGCTTCCCACAAAAGTAATCTTCAGCCCTGCTAGCCTAGCTTCCAGCATAGGCATGTGCAGTGGTGAAAGTGTTTGTGACAGAGAAGTTGTGTGTCTGTGCCAAGGGAAAGGTGAGCGGCAGAGTGTGATTGACAGATGAATATTTCGTGTGAGAAAGGGATACAGTGAATGACAGGACCTTTACCTCTGAGGATTGGTCGGTGAAAGTGGTGTGACTGAGATGCACAAAAGGCCCAAATTCTGGAACTGGCTCTGTGATTTTTGTGTGTTTTTGTGTGTGCATGGAGTTGGGATCTGCCTGGCGTGTGTTGTGTCTGTGTGATCAGCTTTGTGTGGAGTATGTGATCCGTGTGAGCGAAACTGCATGTGAAGGAGTTTGTGAAGAGTGTATTTGTGTAAGATTTGTGTTTGACTGTGCTGGAGGCTCAGAGAGACTATGGTGCAAAAGCCTGTTCCCTTAAGGGATTTTTCTGCCATTTATATTGGGTTTTGACCTTCAGCGTGCCCATGCGAGTTGTTACTTGATTGTCCTGCTAACCTGTCTGCCACCACTGCTGTTTGCCAGCTGAGTTTGCTGTTCCTGGATTGTGGTTTCCACTATCGTCCTGTGGGGAAAATATCTTTGTGTGCTCTTTGTTGTTACCGTCATTGTTGTTCACCTTTCTTCCTAGTATAGGAAGAAATATTCCCTATTGTTAATTAGTTTGTTCAATAAATCCTGTTTGTACTTCTAACTTTCACTTTGACTTCCTGTGTGTGTAAATCCTATACCTAACAATCAACTTGGTAAAACCCAGGGCTGGCATCCACCTCTTTGTAGTGAGGGTGAGCCAGGCACTGGCTTAACCCTTACTGTCTACCACCTAATGTGTCCTTTCCCAAAATTATTTCTCCCCACTACAGGAGTGCAGATACTCATACTCTTTCTTTAGGTGAAGATCTACGCAAAAGGATGGGTGTACTCGGTCACACACATGGACACCAGCAGATGCAGGCCAATCATCATGCGGAGGAAGACAAGGTCCTCATGTCTCCCCAGCCAGAATCCCTTCTCCTGTATTTAATGTCTGGCTGTGACATTGCTGCTTGTAATCTGTGCTTGCTGGGCATTGCATTAACAGTTGCAGGATTCAAGAAGAACAGTTAATGTCATGAGAAGCGGTATATTTTGCAGTTCAGCCCATGGCCTGCACCCATCATGGAGCACGTAACTCTTGAAGGAGAAGCAGGAGTGCCAGGGGTGCATCAGTCTTGTGGGTATTCAGAGATGGCCGGAAATACTATGGCTTTTTTCTCACAGCCCCATTTGTTGAGGCTGATGCACGTGTCAGCCAGAATGCTTCTTTCTCTTCGAATAGCACAGGCCAAGCTGCTGCTGTTGCCCCCTTCAATAGGATACCTGTGGGAGGAAAGCACTGAAGTGTAACACCAGGGCTGCGGTGCTGCCTTGACTCTGGGGAACACAAGAGTTACTCCGTTTGGCAGCTTCTGAGTAAAGCTCTCTGGGATGGTTATGTGACCAGGACATTTACCAGGGAGATGGATTTATATAATGATCATGCTTTTCTGCAACCAAGGGCACACAAAGAAGTGATCGAGCCAGCCACACATCTGACCATGTCTGCCTCTTTAGCTTAAATAACCAGATGCCAATTCATAGGGGA
>NW_005843228.1:77071-91021 GCF_000455745.1 Alligator sinensis
CCCTTAGTTTGGTTGGCCTATCAAGATGGTGCTTTTCTGCAGCCAAGGGCACACAAAGAAGTGATGGGGCCAGAAACACGTCTGGCCATGTCTGCCCTCCCAGCCTGAATAACCAGGTGCCCATTCAGAGGGGTTTTGATGAGGCTTACATACGTGTTGTAAACTAAAAGCAAGGCTCCGACTCATACCTTTACCACCGTAGTGAGACCCCTTGTCTGGTCTGAAGGGGGATGTTTTATTTTGGAGACTTTAAGACTCACTCAAAGTGAGTGTGCTATGCAAACATGGGAACTCCAAATTTAATTTAAAAAACAACACTGAAGGTTGAAATTCTCATGAGTGCACATGATTCAAAGATCTGGGCTTGAAAAATACCAGCTACCATGATACTTAAGATTTCATCATGAATTAGCTGCACTTTTAGTTAAGTAACTAAATAATAACTAAACCCGCAATTCTGCTTTCACTGCAAAAACATCACTAAGTGAGGAATATGGGTGTATTTTCTATGGTGCTCAAAAGTAAGCCAGCGATCAAAAATCCCTGTATTAATACAATACTGAGTTTTCTTGGTTATGCCCGCCAAAAATCAAGAAAAATAAAGGTATTAAATACAGTTAAATACACAGTACTAGGAAGAACATATTCAATACAAATCTATATGGAAATATGGCTGTCATTTAGTTAAGTATTCACCTACTGTCACGAGGTAAACTTCTAAATTAGTTTAACAGAAAGATAGACCCATTCTGTGTGAACATATTTCCATGTAGACAGGGTTCTTTGGGTGAATCTGATATCTTTTATTAGACCAACCCAAATAGTTGGAGAATAGTTATTAAGCAAGCTTTCGGATTCAAAAACCCTTCGTCAGGCTAAGGAAGTGTCAGCAGTTGGCATGTGCTCTTCCTGGATGGAATGAAAGGTAAAGAAGCCAGGGGCTGGGCTGGGGAGTCAGTTGCCAGGCAGATTATAATGTGTCAAAAATCCAATGTCTATGTTTAGTCCATGATTTTTAGTATCCAGGAGGTTGACTGCTTCAGGGAAAGAATGAACAATGAAATAATCAGCAACACACGCCACCGTAACAGTCTCTTTCTACCAGAGAAAAAGGCCATAGAATCTCTAAAATGTAACCACCAAATAGTAATAAAACCAGCAGATAAAGGAGGAGCCATAGTCATCCTAAACCAGGAAGATTACGTAAAGGAAGCCAACAGACAGCTCTCTGACACCACCTACTACAAAGAAGTACAAGAAGATCCAACGCCCCTTTTCACCAAAAAACTCAACAATACCATCAAATCATTTCCATCAAGACTACAAGAAAAACTACAGACCTTGATCCCCACACTACCTAACCCGGGGACTTTTTACATGCTCCCTAAAATCCACAAACAAGGGAACCCTGGCAGACCTATCATATCCAACCATGGGACCCTAACTGGGGAAATATCAGGTTTCATTGAATCAATCCTAAAACTGCTTGTCACCCAAACAGTAAGTTTTGTCCAAGACACTACAGACTTTCTACAGAAACTTAAAAACATAGACCACCTTCCCAGCAACACCCTCCTAGCCACCGTGGACGTTACCAGTGTATATGCCAACATCCCACACCAGGATGGCATCCAAGCCTGCCTTACATATCTACAAGAGCAAGATTACAACTTGGAGTACAGACCCAAAGATATTACTGGTCTTATACACTTCATCTTCACACAGAACAATTTCACTTTTAATACCCAACACTTCCTTCAAATCACGGGCACAGCTATGGGCACCAACGTGGCCCCACTGTATACCAACCTTTTTATGGGCCACCTGGAAGAAGAATTCCTCAAGGGCTGCAGAATCAAACCCCTGTTATACTTACGATATATCAATGACATCTTCATCATTTGGACTGAAACCTGCAATGTCTGATTCAGTTCCATCAGAAATTCAACAATCACCATCCCTCCATCTGACTAACTCTTGAATACTCCAGCACCAACATCTCATTTTAGACACGATGATCAGTATCCATAATGGTAAAATGCTGACCTCGTTGTACAAGAAACCCACAAACCAACATACATATCTGCACAGAAACAACAATCACGCTAAGCACACCAAAAAAGCTGTCATATATAGCCAAGCCCTCAGATACCACTGAATTTGCACTGAAGAGAACACCGGGGATCGCCACCTCACCAATCTTAAACAGGCTTTCACCCAGCAAGGGCACTCCTTCAGAGAGATAGATCGTATGTTTGGAAGAGCCACCCGGATACCACGTGAAGAACTGCTGCAGTACAGAAGAAACCCTCCCATGAATTGCACACCACTGGTTGTGACATATCACCCCTCCCTTGAACCCATATGGAAAACTGTCAAACACTTGCAACCCATACTAGACAGAGACTCTATTCTTAAAGAGATTTTCCCAGAACCACCTAT
The DNA here is from genome assembly GCF_000455745.1 of Alligator sinensis. Lineage (NCBI taxonomy): Eukaryota > Metazoa > Chordata > Crocodylia > Alligatoridae > Alligator > Alligator sinensis. Next base: position 79,514 of record NW_005843228.1, read on the forward strand.
CCTAGCCTTTAAACAAACACCGAACCCCACTAACCTCATCACCAGAAGCGAACTTCCTTAGTCCCAGAACACACCAAAAGGATCCAGACCGTGCCATGACAAGAAATGCAAAACCTGCCAACACATCTCCACAGTCCCACAATTACTGCACCCCACAACAGAGCCATCAGCATCCCTGGATCTTACAGCTACATCTCCAGAAATGTAATATACCTCATCCAATGCACCCCATGCCCTGATGGAAAATACTAGAAGAGAACAAACAACAACTGCGCACCAGAATGAACGCACACTGGAAATCTATCAAAGACAGGAATACTCAATTACCGGTGGGGGCACATTACTCAATGGAAACCACTCTCTCTCCAATCTCTCCGTTCTCATCCTCAAAGGAAATTTACAAAGCACTTCTCAGAGACGAGCCTACGAACTCCACTTCATCAACCTCCTGGATACTAAAAATCATGGACTAAATAATGAAGTAGTATACAGGTTCACCTCCCTCCAAAGCAAATGTGACAGGTGGGTAGGACCAGAAGTCCCGCCCCTTTAGCCCAACCCCCTTTCCCCTTGTATGGTGTGTGGCGTCACCGGCCCCACCCCCTGACCCCAGTCACATGGAGTGTGATGTGACCCCTGATGGTGTGTGGCATCAGCAACTCTGCCCCCACCCTCAGTCCCGTGGTGTGTGAGACCACCACCACATACTCCATGACATCAGAAGGACAGCCCATGCAGACCCCCAAAGCCCAAACCCTCATGCTGCAAGAACTGCCCTAGATCACGTGGTGCAGTTATGACCTATCAGGTCCCAGACTGCTCCAGCCCCTGCTGGAGCACAGGCGTGGCCTATGAGGTGTCAGGGTGGTGGTGTGACTCCTCTAACAACCCACCCCACCACCCCCAACCAATTGACGGGGGTTTCAGAGGCCTCAGACTTCCCAAGAATGATGCTGAACCAATTGGAATGAGTAGAGGGGGTGGAATTTAGGCTGCAAGCCCCACCAGGTCTATCTGCTTTCCCAAACAACCTCTCTGTTTATCTGAGACCGTGCTAAAGCAAGCAGGGGCAGATACGGATTCTTTCACAATGCCTGTAGGCCCACTCACTACAACCCCAAGACGGCCTCATAAAAAGTGTTACCGTCAAAATAGTTTTGAGGAGGAGACCCGGCTCCTTGTGCAAAGACTCTTTGAGATGCCTTACCCTATTTGGGAAGACCCAAAAAACAGGCAAATGGAGGAGGCCCAGGCCCCCGGAGCAGAAGTTCAGAATTTGGAAGATGGTATCTTTGTGCCAGAGCCTGCATGCGAAGTAGAGGTCATCACAGAGGAGAGACCAGTAAGAGACTTGGAGCATAGTTGTGGGGGAACTTGGGTTTTGAGGGTTTTGGAGGTGTGGGTTCACTTCATGGCACATGTGTGTTTGGAAGTAGCTAAGGATTGATTAAACAGCAGCTAACTAAGTCCTTTATTTGAACTGCTCTGCAGTTAGATGAAGCCTTTTTAATGACTCCAGAAAACCTACTCGCTCATACACAAGAAGGAAGTGTATGCTTCTGCAGAGAACAAAGACCGGATGAGGCTGAAGAGTTCAGAAGACAACTAGGCATTGAATCAACAGGTGCCGTTACAACTCATGAAGGTCAAGTCCTCATGAAGTCTCTTGTTTTCATTTCCTTTTATGGCATAATTAAATACTGCTTGAGGAAGAGACTTTTTGACCTATGTTGGGGGTGCACATTTGACTAGGGGGTCAAGAAGCCCACGAATGTGTTATTTGGTTAGACGAAGACGTAAATCAAATAATTCAGGAACTTTGCCAGGAAATATGTCTTGATAGCATTTTCAATGCTGTTATAGCCATTGGGTTTGCCGGGAACATTTTCAGAATTACTGAGAAACATTTAATTCAGGTTAGAGAGCTTCTAAACGCTGTGTATTCTGCAGAAGATCCTAATGCTGCCCTTCATGATTTGACCACTGAGGAAGAGAAAACACTCGTACCCCATACTGAATGCTTAATTGGTACTAGAGATTATAAAACCCTGCTTAAGAGAAGGGTTTAGCAAAAACAGTTTGAAATGCTGGGGCTTATATCTTTTGTTGATCTTGGTGGGAGGCTGGAGGATGAGAGGTTGTAAAGCACATCAACAGTTTTTTACATCTAATGTAGATGAGCATTTGCTGTAGTGTCTTGGATCTCCAATCACATACACATAGGGTTTTTTGTAAAGATAAAACCAATGATACTTAATGGTCACTAGAAAGAATAGAAAACCCTTCTTAGGAGAAAGGGTAACAAAATAAATTAGTAAATATTGTAAAAGTTTTTGATGGAAATAAAGACTGAATTTACAAATATATGTTCGCACAGCTTTTGTATGGCATGGGGGTGCTGGGGTGTGTGTGTGTGATATAAAGATAAACCAGACCAAAAATAAAAATAAAAATAAAAAGATGACCATTGTGTTCAGAGCTCTTCCTGTTTTAAGACTAAAGGAGTTGTCTTTTACCAAAAGGCCTGCTGTAAAGATAAGGCCAACAAGGCTTAATGGTCACAGGAAATGATAGAAAATAAACTTCTTAGAAGAAGGTTTAACAAAATAAATCAGTAAATATTATAAAAGTTTTTGATGGAAATAAAGACTGAATTTAAAAATATATATTCCCACAGACTGTGTGTGGTATGGGGTGGTGGGTGTGCATCGTAAAGATAAACCAGATAAAAAAACTAAAAACAAACAAACAAAAAAGCTGACCAGGGTGTCCAGATCTTCACATATTTTAAAACTAAAGGGGTGGAGGTGTCTTTTAGTGGTGACTATTTTAAAACAGTTATATTTTACTTTATACATACACTATTTTCCTTAATCTATTGTTTATTTTTTTAATACAGAGGACTTACTTATTGTATCATTTCATTTATATTACAGAGAGTTTATCAAGTGAGGAACCCCCATGCAATTTTACCACAGCCAGGTAAAATTATTTTTAAATGGTGGGTTATCTGTGGCTGTGTTAATATAATCACACTAAGTTATAACAACTATCTGTAACTGTTTTCAAACAAAACCTCTTCTTCTAAAACAGAAAAGCAGAACAAGCACATATGGTTATGTTTTTATCCAGTAGTAAAAAGTAATTTTTCTGAAATCAGCTTCTGAAACTTTATGTGTTTCTTGTGGGAGGAGAAGCTGTGTGTAGAGGTTAACCAAATTTTAAATGTGTAGTGGGTGAAGAAAGTGAATTCTCAATGCTGAGATGTAAATTTTATATGTCCTAAGCGAGCACACGCACCACTCCCAAAGAAGGCTCGGGGGCCTGGGCAGAGACCTCTAAAAGCAGTAGCAAAAAACCCTAGAAATGCTCAGCCTGCAGATCATAACACCCAAGGATCAGAAGACCACCGGGACAGAACAGAAGTGTATGGTTCTTCAGAAGAAAACAAGCCACAGACCTCTGAGAAAACCATATGTAAAAAGACAGGGATTCACACCCCCACAACAGGTGATCTGGACCCCGTGAATAAGAAACCCAGGACTGACTGCTCACACAATTTAGAGAAAGAGGAGAGAGTCTTTCTCCTTTTTTGAAAGATCATGATTATTGTGAAAAAAAAAAGAGGGTGGGTTTTCAGGGTGAGTGAAATCACCTTGTCTTGAAAGATCATGATTATTGTGAAAAAAGAGGGTGGTTTGGGGTGATCCTGGCAGATGTATACATCTCGGAAAGCGTGTGCAGAGCGCTTTGAAAGAGCATGATTACTACCACAGAAAAAGGGTAAATTTTACTCAGAGAGGAGGTAGTCTGTGTAATTCGGACAGCAGTCATGGCCTGTATCACAAGTGGGGGAGTCATGGTAGACATGGGGGTAAGAATGGGTGATGAACCAGCAAGTGGCTCGCAGTGCAAAAAGTAAGGGCCTGGTTAAAGAGGAACATGGGGAAGGCTAAACACCGTTTGAAAAAAAAAAAAGAGATTCCCCTACGGATCCCTCAAACACTTCTCCTCCTTCCAGTCCTGACCCTTCACCAGGAACCCCGGAGCCAGAGAGAGGGGGTGGAAAATATGGTTTAGGAAGCCCCTTAGAGGGTCCCTCAAATGCACCCCAGCCTCTCAGACCTAACCTTTCACCAGGACCCACAGAGCCAGAGAGGGAAGACGGTGACTATGTTTTAGGAAGCCATTTAGAGGGCCCCTCAAATGTTCCCAGGCCACCCAGGCCTCCCCCACCACCAAGACCTGAAGGGTCAGAGGGTTGGGATAACCAATCTGGTGTGGAAGACAGTTTAGAGGAGCCCTCAAGCACCCCCCGGTCTCCTGAGTCAGCAGAGGATGTTTTAGTGGACGTACATATGGTACAGGTGAGAGTGCAAGAGTGGTCTGTAGCCAGGTTTGAAGGCACAAGGTACACTGAGAAGTTCTGTTTTGTGAATCTGGAGCGTGTGCCATTACACGTGGCATATGAAGCCATAAGCCAAGGGGTAGAAGAAATGGTAGCAGAACTCCGCCAAAGATTCACAGGCAATGACTATGCCCAGTTACGTATTCAGGCAGATAGCATGGCAAACTGTTTATACTCTCAAGCTATTGATTTAAACAAGATGACCCCAGAGCTGTTTTTAGAGTGGTTCAGTCATCTGTCACAAAGCCAGAGAGAAATATTGCTCAATTCGACATTTCATCTGGTTGTGGCCATTGTGAGAGGCCGGGGAGGTGAGAGCCATAGAGTTATAAGCTCTATCTCTTATTCCCAGATCATTGCTAAAAAAAGGAAGTATTTAATCGACTTGAATACTTATGATCCTAGCCTGTGCTTTGCAGGCAGTCTATTGGCTGTTACAAAACATAGAGCGGCCAGAGATGTCGAACTGCTAGATGGTGCCAAAGAACTGCATAGGAAATTAGGCGTGTCTATATATCAAAAGGTTATGCTCCATCAAGTACCTTTGTTTGAAGACCTTGAACAGGTTAACATTCACATAATGATGCATAAGGAAAACATTGGGTGATTATTTAAAACACAGGATGCACCCAGATACTTGTTTTCTTGTCCTGCATGGTGAACATTATTATGGTATTTTGGATGTGAAAAAGGTGTTAGGCATGAGAAATTATTGCAATCTTTGTCAGACATTGTGCAGCCATAGCCACACGTGCAGGTTGTGATGTTGTCTTTGCCTGAGCCCAAACTGCACTGAAAACATGGGCAGGACACAGAGGTGCCCTAATTGTAAGCTGTTCTGTCATTCCAAAGAGTGCTTAGAAAGGCACATGGCGCTGGCCTCTGAAAATTGGGTTGAATGTCTGACTAAAACTCTGTGTGACGAGTGTAAATCTTACGTGGACAAAAAGCACAAGTGCAAGGAGAGGCAGTGCAAACAGTGTTATGGGAAAATCATGGATGTAAACAAGCACCGGTGCTTTATGCGTCAGATTAAAGAGCCTGAAGAAGGTGAGGGGCACATTTTTTATGATTTTGAATGTGTGCAGGAGACGGGGATGCATGTGCCCAACTACATTTTTGCAATGGAGCTAAAGATGGGGGGAAAAAAACCTCAGAAAGCCACACGCAAAAACCCCCAAAAGGCTTGTAAAGCTAAGCCCAAAAAGCCAGAAAGCACTTGGGAGTTTAAGGACGAAGAGTGCCTGTCTAATTTTATTAAGGTCTTTATGGATAAAAAAATTCAAGGACTACACCTTCATAGCTCACAATGCCAAAGGCTGCGATGGTTACTTTGCTGTCAGCCAATTATTGAAGGAAAAAATGGACGTGAAACTAATCACTCAGGGTGGTAAACTCATGTGCATTGAAGTGATCAGGTTAGGCATCTGTTTCATAGATTTTTTAAACCTTTTGCCAATGAAACTTAGCAGACTCCACAGGCAATGGAGTTTGAAGGATGCGAAGGTTATTTACCACATTATTTTAACATGGCAGAAAACCAAAATTATGTGGGGCCTCTCCCAAAGATGGAGTACTACAGCACTGAAAATATGATGTCCAGTGAGAAAGGACAGTTTTTAGAATGGTATCAGAATAACCGCAATAAGCCCTTTGACATGCAAAAGGAGCTGGCCTATTATTGCCAGCAGGACATAAACATTTTGAAAGAGGCCTGCTGCCTCTACAGGGATGAGATTATGTAAATGACACGGCAGGTAGACCGAGTGAAAGTAGATGGTGAACTCCAAAATGTAGTACGCTGCACAGATCCTTTCCAATACATCACGCTGGCCTCCGTCTGCATGGCCATGTACAGGTTAATGTTTCTGGAACCGCAGACCATAGCACTTCTCCCCCCGGACAACTATCACAAACAGAAAAAGAGGTTTTCAACCCCATCTATTCAGTGGCTAATGTACATTTCAGAGAAAGAAAATATTCAAATCCGACATGCCTTACAGGGTGGGGAATTTCAGGTAGGCCCCTATTTTTTAAACGGCTCTGCCAACATTGATGGGGAACCTAGGGCGTTTGAATTTAATGGATGCTTTTTCCACAATTGTGTCACTTGCTACAATGAGAAAGACCAGAACCCATTGACGGGGACGCCCCCTTTGGGTTTCTGAATTATCAGGCATTGCACAAGACCTATTATCTCAAGACAGAGGGGTTTACCGTTAGGACCATTTGGGAGCACGAGTGGAAGGCTCTGTTAGAAACGGATGGGGAGCTGGCAGATTTTTTAAACAGAACCCTGCTGCCTTCTCCACTGGTGCCTAGGGATGCTCTTTTTTGCGGGGAGAACTAATGCCAGCTGTCTATATTACCAAACTAAACCCAGCGAACAAATACACTATTACGATTTTACCAGTCTTTACCCCTTTATAAACAAAATGAAGCAATACCCAACCGGACACCCTGAAATCATTCATGACTATTTCCAACCTCTGTCAAGCTATTTTAGAATAGCCAGGGTGAAACTTTCCCTAGTGACCACACTGATGAAGAGAGGGCCCTTCTGGGCACGTGGTGCACACCAGAATTGAATAAAGCTATTGCCAAGGGGTACAAAGTAGCTCAAATCTATGAAGTCTGGCATTTTGCCGAGAAGTCTAGCACCCTTTTTCAAGGAACTTAAAAATGCACCTCCGACAGAAGCAGGAAGCCTTGGGCTACCCCACCTGGTGTACCGACCAAGAAAAACAAGAGAGATACGTGGCCAATTTCTTGCAAAAAGAAGGTGTGACCTTACGCCCAGAGCACATCAAACCCTACCTTGCAAAGCGCCAAATAGCAAAGTTGTTTCTAAATTCTTTGTGGGGTAAATTCGGTCAGAGAACCAACTTGCCCAACACCAGCATCGTTAGAGACCCCGAAGAACTCTTTGGCTACCTCTTTTCTCCCGCCTATGAAATTTAATCTTGCGACTTTATTGATGATGAGGCAGCCTGTGTGTCTTGGAAACATGCCAAAGAGCGTTACACGGTCTCTGGTAACAAACATCTTTATAGCCTGTTTCACCACCACTTACGCCTGCTTAGAGTTGTACGAGCTGTTAGACAGCTTGCAAGAACGGTGTCTGTACCACGACACAGATTCTGTGATATTTGTGAGCTGCGAGGGAGATTGGAATCCCTCGCTAGGCGATTACTTAGGCGAGCTCACCACTGAAATCCCGCCAGATGAACACATCGCAGAGTTTGTGTCGGCCTTTCTGAAAACCTACGGGTACAAGTTGTCCAGGGGAAAGGTTTGCTTGAAGGTCAAAGGGATTACCCTGAATGTGGCCAACAGTGAAAAAGTCAACTTTGAAACCTTGAGAGATCTTGTTCTAGATTATGGGGCAAACCCCGCTGGGGACACCCCTAAAACAATTGTGATACAACAGCGCTCTATCGTCAGGAACAAAAGCAAGTGGACGATAGAAACCAAAACCTTGAGAAAAACGCAGAAAGTCATTTATGACAAGATGGATATGCGTTGGAAGCACCCCTTTTCTGTGATTTTGGCAGGCCCTAGCAACTGTGGTAAAAGTTACTTTATAAAAACCTTTTGGATCACGTTGATTGAATATTGTCTGTTATGCCTGAGAATACCACGTGGTGCTATAGCTGCTGGCAGCCTTTGTAGAAAGAACTGCTTTGTAAATATCCTTTTATCAAGTTTGTGGAGGGTCTAAACACGGGTGCTGCTGGGTTTCTTTTGAAATAGTCCCCGTACACAGCTTTCCACACCCGTGGAGAGTTTGAGAAGTTCATGTCAACAGGCCTGGTGTGGATAGTTCTGTGAAAACTGTGATTGTAGCTCTTTATAAACTCTGGTAACACATCAATGTAGCGAAAGGTGTTGCAGACTGTAAAATACCTCCACATCTTTGATTTTAATGTTCTCTCTACCACCGCCACTTTCACTTCACTATTCGTCACAAAATGGTGAATATTATACTGTTTTAACATCTTCCTTAAAGACTTATTTAAAAATTATTTTTCCCGGATCAGCCTGTAATTTTCGAGGTACACGGCCCTTTGTAAAAATGGATTTAAAGGCCCAAGCTGTTTTACCGCCTGACTTGTCTTTTAGACCCACGGCCCAGGCATGCTTAGATAATATGTCTATTGCTGTTAAGATGAACTTAACCCCACGGTTGTTAATGGAAAACTGCTGCATATCCACCAAATCTGCCTGCCATTGTGCATCAATATCTGAAACAACAGTCTTGCTTCTTTTAAAATGTCTTCTTGCCAGTTTGTGTAGGGTGTATGCACTGTGATGTGAAAGCCAGGCGGCCACCCCGCTTCTGTTCAGAACCTTATTCTGCCTTTTGGTGGCTTCAAAAAGTGTGTTCACCCTGCCAAAACTGCCAGCTTCACCAGGAGAGTAATAAACTTCCTTTAACATAGCCTCCCCTGTAGACATGCCTCGGGGATCCCATCCCAAAGGAGCTGGGGGTTGCTCTGTTAGGAACAGGTCGTACAACTCTCAGCTAAGACCATCTGACTTATGGATCTGCTGCATTTTAAGACAAGCTAGTGCAGTTTTTCATAGCATTTGTTTTATCTGCCAATCAACCAGCATGTGCCAAAGAAAGGGTGTCATTTACAATTTATATAACTTACTTTGCATGAACAAAAATGCAGTACAAGGTGATTAAGATTTTTCATAATTGGAAACTCCATAAACTTTTAATTTCATATTTAAACAAGTCTGCAACTAGCCTAGCTTCCAATACCGCTTGTGCTCAGTTCCTAGTGTTAGTAAATCAGTAGCAGCAGTGTGGGTAATCTCTTGTGAAAATCTGGCTATTTTTATTTAAGTCTGACCAAGGAATTAGTCTTTAAAGTTCTGATGTTTTGAGAGGCATGGGAAATAGGTGTCCTTCTCCTATCGACTTTCCAAAATCCTGTTGGCCACTTTGACAATACAAGACTAACAGCTGAATTTTAGGCCTCTACTTTTAGATATTTTGATCCACATACACAGTGACTATCACCTTTGTAAGCACATTTAAATATGATAAATGTTATCATTTTTAGAAAGGGAGGATGAATATTCTCAAGGAAACAATGTCAAAGCAGGATTTTCAAAGATATGCAATTGGTGTCTTGAAGATTAATTAAAATGAGAAGGGTATTGACAGATGTGTTAATAATGTGGTATTACTAGGAATCTTTGGTAAAAACGAAGATTCAAAAGAAATAAATGATGTACATTTATTGCCTTCTTTACAATGGCAATGGCCATGCTTTTATCTGCCATTCTGGAACCTTGTCACATGTGGCTAGAACCTGGCAGACATCCTATTGAATACATCACAACTTTAAAGACTAATTCCAAGCTAAAGACAATGCTCATTACTTTAACTATGACCTCAGATTAGAGTGTCTACTGCAGACAAATCTTGGTGGTGCTTATCTTTCAAACCTTTAGTTTAAAAATAATTTTAATTCTATTGCTAGACATAGCATACAGCAACTAGCATGCTTAGCCTGGGTTCGAAGGATGATCCTGCAGCTTAACACGGGCCCAGTAGGAGCAAACACTTTTTAATTACATTGTATTTCTAGAAACAATATCAAAACCTCTTTTAACAAATCATTAAAGCTAATTTTAATTTTCATAAAAGATTATCGTTAAGATGTTCTCTACCTGGGTTTAAAGTTGGAGTCTCTTTTTCCTTCAAAAAGATCTTTATGCCTATGAATATCGTCGTATTGCTATCCTTGTTCGGTCTCTTCTAAATGTAGGAGTTTGAGGGAGACATTCACTTTGCACTGAGCCCACTAACCATCTTTTTTTCCACCCTACTTCCTGTTAGAGATCTAAGAAAGGGCCAGTCTTTTAAAAGGAAGTAAGTGCTACACTGCAGTTATATACAGTTTCTCAGATTCTAGTTGGTCTTAATGTACCTGTTAACCACTCATAAGAGCAGGCTGTGAATAAAGAAGTATTCAGCTCCCAAACCATAGAAACTGAAGTTTAAGGTTTCCAGTATATTACCGATGCACCCAAATGTGATATTAATTTTGGAATACACCAGGTGTCATATACGTACAATTATACTGAACTTACTACTGTAATGTTTAGTCTCTTTTTACAGCTAAGGTGAAATTATGTTCACCTTCATTGTTTTTAGGTTTGTATGAATCAAGCTGAATTAGTTGGGCCTGCTCCTGGAGATGCATGGATTAACACCCACTGTGCCCCTGGGATCTGAAGACCCAGACCCAGACTCCAAACACACCCCCAGGGTAGAGCCAGGAGGTAAGTGTACTGGGGCCAGGTGAGGGTGTGCGAGCGCAGGGAGTGCTCAGCAGGTGCTGTGTGAGAGAGTGTGTGTGTTTGTGAGCGTGTGCGTGAGTTTGGGGCCATGCTGTGCAGGATGTGCTGGCTGAGTGGAGCCCGGGAGGGGAACACCCCCACCGGGTCCTTTTTTAGCTGAGCCCTCCCTCAAAAAAAAGCATTCTCAGCAGAAAAAAAACTTAGACGGGCACTTCATGCAGAGAGTGATATTTTTCACTGTCCTGAACAGAATGGAAGAATAGAGGGGGAGATATGATTAATAGTTTATCTATCTTAAAGGAGGAATCATATGCAAATATTTCTGCATTTCTTGTCTATGATATTGAATCAGAAAAAAACACCTGACATGACACACATGTAGCTCTGTCTGGCAAAAGAAAATCATCTGAATAATACACAGGCTCCTTAAGAAAAATCATAATGGGATGCATAAGGTTAAGGTATCTAAGAAATGCTTCTTGAGAGCAAAGGTTGTTTAGGAAATACCTATGCCCAAGATACAACTTCTTGGTCTCATCTATCAGATAGAACAGGGGTGTCAAACTTCTAGGCCCCAAGCTGCATCTGAGCCATGGATCCATGTCATCTGGTCTGCAGGGCTTCTGGAAGGACCAGGAATTCAGTGGGAGGGTGAATGGTGGCAGCGCTAAACCCTTCAGCTCCCTGAGCCAGGCTGTTCAAGGAAGCGTGGAACTCAGGAGTTGTCCCTAATGACAGGAAGAAAGCAAACATGGTACCCATCTTTCAGAAGGGAAAGA
>NW_005843228.1:91031-94380 GCF_000455745.1 Alligator sinensis
CTGGGGAAGAACTTTGAAAAAATTGTCAAGGAGGACCTCACCCACAAGCTCACATCTGGTGGGATACGGAGAAGCAACCAGCATGGCTTTGTAGAGGGGAGGTCATGCCTAACAAACCTGGTGTCCTTCTATGACCAGGTAACTAACCACCTGGATGTGGGTCAGGCGGTGGACATCATCTCCCTGGATTTCAGCAAAGCCTTTGATACTGTTTCTCATGAACTATTCTCAGTTAAATTGGAGAGTACTGGCCTAGCCCAGGCTACAGTGAGGTGGGTTGGGAACCGGCTCAGTGGCCACTCCCAGCAAGTCTTAAGTGATGGGATAGCCTCATCCTGGAAGGCCATCTCCAGTGGTATACCCCAGGGATCAGTGTTTGGGCCTGTGCTTTTTCATATCTTTATTAATGACTTGGATGAGGGAGTGGAAAGTGCAATGATGAAGTTTGTAGATGATACCAAACTATGGGGACAAACGGGCACATCAGAGGACAAGTCAAGGATTCAGGAAGACCTTGACAGGCTGGGCCTATGGGCTGAACAAAACCAGATGAGGGTCAACAGGGACAAATGCCGGATCCTTCATCCGGGTAGGAAGAACCCTCACCATATCTAGTTGATGGGTGGTGGTCCACTGGTTGGCGCTGCATCTGAAAGGGACCTAGGGGTGACAATTGACCGGAAGATGAATATGAGCCACCAGTGTGACGAAGTCACCAATAGCGCAAATAGGACTCTGACGTGCATCAGCAGATGTGTCACCAACAGATCCAGAGAGGTGCTCCTCCCCACCTATTCAGCATTGGTCAGGCCACAGCTGGAGTACTGCGTCCCGTTCTGGGCACCACACTTCAAGAAGGATGTGGACAAGTGCTTCTGGTAAGGGTGGGTGAGTTAGTTGGTTGGTTACATTTTCATACTAAATGACTCTAGACCATTGCAGCCTTCAAATCTACATGTATCCTTAAAGGAGCGTGTATCCCTTACCAGCCCTGAGCTGGCACCTGGTAGAGCCTGGAGCTCCAGTTTGCTGCATGCGGCAGGGCTGGGCAGGGCAGGGGGGCAGGAACATCCCTAGTCTCAACTGCTTATGTTTGAAGTAAATTTGCTTGCAAGCTGGCACACATGTAGATCCTTTCCTGGCGTGTAGTTTACTGTGCCTTTTAAAATTAACCTTACTTTGCATTAATAGCATGTATAGATGTTCCCAGTTGGTGATAAAGACATGGGGCTTTCCAATAATTATTTAGATTAGCTAAACATTTTCTTTTGAAATCTGTGCTCTTGTCATATAGAGATGAGACCTAACAGGTCCCTTCCTAGTCTCACTCCTGAGTAGGCACTCAAAACATTGCTATTATTCAATGACTAAAGCACATGGAAGTTCTAGTTATTGCATAGGGTATTGTTACACATCACACTTAGTCCGTACTAACCGCACTTACAATGCTGATGTCCAAGTGTTCAAGCAGCAAAGTGTGGTCTAAGGGCCATCATAGCAGTGTAAACATTTCTGGAAAAGGCCTATCCCCAGATCCTCTTATGTAATACACACTGATCTAATGTTAGACTGCTCCACAGAGGCAATACGACTCTGGTGTGGTGGGGGCACTGGGAGATGGACATAGTTGTCTGTCGAGCTCCCAGCCTCCTTACTGCACTGGAACCTTCAACCAGCATGTCCATGGCTTGCACTGCTTGGCTCCCTGACAGTGTATGGCATTCTTAATTAATCTCATCATACTTTATTACTAAACTTGTACAAACAGTTTAGTAATACTAAATGATGCTAATCTTGATAGAAACAATTCCTGTTAGATGTGAAATGCTAAAATGTAGCATCCACTGGCAGTTGCAGCTGACATCCTCTATCTCATCAGTGTGAACGCTTGTCTATACATTGAGCTGGCATGTTCTGCATCCACTAAATCGGTTGAAACGATAAGGTAGCATTTTGCCAAGTTGTAGAGATGTGAAAACTGATCAGAAACAGACTTCCAAAACAGTCACAGACAAAGGCATCTGGCACTCTTTGACAAAATTCATGTAGGCAGCACATTCCTTGTCATGCTTTTTCTGCCATCCACAGATGGGTTTCAGTAGCTGAGTGTCAAAACTCAGAAAAGACACCTTACTGGGTCAAAAATGTGCACAGCACCAAAAAAGGAGACAGTGGGTTGTTTAAACCATGGTGGTAGTGACTGATCATACTTGTACTAATTCATCTTTGCAGCTATTGCCTGGAACACTTCTTGGGTGTGTGTAGATGAAACAATATTTCCCATTTACACCAACATAACTGCGTTTGTGTTTGCAGGACGTGGCATTTCCCACTGCTCTAAAAGCCCATTTAGCGCCTTAAACTAACACTACTTTGAGATTTGTTAATTTGCTGTGCTCTTCAGTTATGCTGCCCCAACTGTGGATTTGTGCCCCCCGCATCCTGCATTGCATGTTGCCACTGCAGTGGATATAGCTCCCGAGGACAACTGCAGCGTTTCTGTAATGGTAAGTTTTTTGCAAGTTGTTTGAAACTCTGGAGTGAGTGGTTTTATGACGTCCTTCAATATTGCAAACCTTCTGAACTTCATCACATTCCCTTTAAGAACCACGAACAAAAGTCCAGGGGCAGGACGCTACCTGCCAGACACGATGCCCAGGATATGAAGCATCCCAGGTGATATTTAGGTACTATGTCCCACCAACCTTGTGTAAGTGTGTTGGGGGGGTGGGGGGCGGGGCAAAAGTCAATTTTTTTGAATGTGCTCCAAACCCCCCCTCCTCTTCCTCTTCTTCCTCTTTCCCCCTTCTTGCATAAAACTTTTGTGGGCAGAACACACTATAGGCTACAAAGAACCAACCCACAGGATCCTTAAAATTCTAGTTTATTAGACGGATGTGCAGCGATTCAGTAAGGTCAAGATTGTACGCTCTGGGGCTGATCACTTCAACACAAACACTAACATGCACACACACATACACACAGAGCAGAGGTGTCAGGTGTTACCAGATTTGCCCGTTACTTTGGGGCGTGCTCATTTATTAGGGATAGTTTCTAGGGTCTTGGTAATTCTGTCAATGTGCTGCTTGTGTTACGGAGCTGTATCTCTCCCTTCTACAAGCCCTCACCCCCAACGGAGCTATCTTGCAGGACTCAGTCTCAATGGGGTTGGGTTCCTCCAGGCCCCAAATCAGTCATACACACAAACACACACAAATTAATGTGACACGCCTGACCTGGCCGGGTTGATCAGCATGGACAGGCTGACACCCTCATATGCCAAGAATCAGTTCATCAGAGCAACAATACACTGCAGTCAGACACAAGCACACAGGTGAACAGAATCCCT
>NW_005843228.1:94427-111191 GCF_000455745.1 Alligator sinensis
CATAAGACCATGTCTGAGTCAAATTGGGTCAATCAGCCTGTACAAGCTGATCCCCTTATGTGTTTCAAACTCAGCACATCCCAACCTTTGGCCTCTTGATGAGCAGACCCCACAGTATTTTTGGGCTTCACAGGAATCTTTAGCTTACGTAAAAGAAGCGTTGCTACAGAGCGCAGGAGGAAAGAGAAACAGAGAAGGAAAAATTGTACCCAGTTACTACCAGTTTGACTATAAAAGTTATTTATTGCTAAGCATATGAAATATATAATGGTACTAGTAGTAATAGACATGCAAAAGAAAAACAAACACAAACACAATTACAATATTACCCTGATTTCACTAAGTATTTGGGGAAATTTAGCTCAAGCTTAACTAATGCAGTTCGGGTTCAGAAGTTTATGCCTAGAGAGAAAAGAGAGAGAGAGCACTGGGATCTCACCAGTCCAAGGTACTCAGGCTGCAAACTGACAGGCACAGTCCTTGAAGAGATGATCTGTTCTTCCAGCATCCCAAGAACAACAGGGGATGGTATCAGCACAGGAGTTTTCTTCTTCTTTCCTCTTCTTTCTTCTTCTTCTTTTTCTTCTTCTTCTTGAAGCACTCACACTTTATACAGATTTTTATACCCTCAGTTCAGCTGCTTCGAAGCACCCTCAGTAGTGTAAATCATTGTCTTTTCTATTGACAAGGGGTTATCTGGTTTGGACCATCTCAGGAAACTGATTGATAATCAGGAAACACTTAAGATTAGGGAGTAACCCAAATACTTGGGAGCCAGCTTGAAATTCCTATGGGTGGCAGATATACTGATGGGATATCTCATGGTTTCTTCAGGAACAATAGATAGCTTGCAGCATCAGGATTTTGGATTTTCACTTGTTGTGAACAAGCCTCAGCTTAGCATGACTTTTCCAGATCTTACTATAGTCTTTTAACAGACTTAAGACAATTATTGGGGTGTTCATAACCTTTTGTGGAGAGGACTCCCACCAGTCGTCTTGGGAAAAGTATGACAACACCTGTGATTAGGGCTCCAACGGGCTGGACGCTGTGATGAACCCTTAACCATTGTTCAAATGTTGCCCATACCCCCTCTGACTCGGTCTCTTGCCTCAGCATCCCCTAACCCGGCAACCGAGTTTTAGTCAATCAAGTTTAAATAGGCCTCCCATAGTGGGACCGGGGAATGTACGGCCCGAGATGCCTATTAAACTTAGAGGTGTGTGTGTGTGTCTGTGGGGGGAAAGTCCTTTGTAAATCCAGGTTAGAACTGGTCTGATAAATGCTGAGCTGGGTGTGTGTGAACATGGGTTGATTAGCATTTGGAGCACAGGTTCCCCATCATGCAGTGCTCCCCTGGTCCCAGAATTCACTGCAGTCTCTGCTTCAGGCTTTCTGTTCTCCATCTCTCGTGTAAATGAATGGTCATCTGGTTCCATCTCGAATGCAAATGAGACCTAGGGCAGTTGGTTCACTCTTGTCACCCTTATCTGGAGGGTCATAGGTGCGTCTTAATCAGTTTCATTTATGTAGAGGAGGGGAGGGGGGGTGAGTCCTTGTGAGTCAGACAGACTGCATCCTGTGCCAGGGTTGCCCAAGAACACAGAGCTGAGACATAACACAGGTATACCTATCCTGAGGCGTTGGAGTGTGCCATAGATGGCCAGTCAAGGCTTTTTCCAAGGTGCTGTTGTCTCAAGGAGGGGGTTGCCGGCTGGTACTCCTGGCTGGACAGGTAGCGGCACCACGTAGAGGGTGCACGGGATGCAAGCACTGGCACACCCCCTGACTGGCCACGCTCCCCACTTACGTGATAGGCAAGGGTGGCAAGTGCTGGTTGGGGAATGGGAGCGCTGGATGTAGGCCATGACTGCTTCTAGGAGCAGCATGGCTGCTCACCGGTCAGTAAGTTTTACCATGGGGCAAGATTGGCCACACTCCGGTAGGTGACTGATCCCTGGGGGCACGTGCTCCCCCCCTGACTGAGGTGGCACCAGTCACCTATGACAGGTAGGGTGCTGATCAATTGGAGATGAAGAGGGCAACTCCAAGGGTCACTCTTCACTGACTTTTATTCTTCTTTGGCAGACTTCTGTGCTCCCCCCAGTTTTCAGATCTGCCCAAGGTTGCTGATGACACCAAGATGTGGAGAGAGGTAGGCACGCTCGAAGGGAGAGAGAGGCTGCAATTAGATTTAGACAGACTACAGAATTGGGCGGATGGCAGTAGGATGGGCTTCAATGTAGATAAATGCAGGGTGTTGCACCTGGGGAGAAGGAATCCACAGAATACATACAAGCTGGGGAGCTCCCCCCTTGAGAGCACAGAGGCGGAAAGGGATCTTGGAGTCATTATTGACTCCAAGATGAACATGAGCCGCCAATGCCAGACCGCAGCAGGCAAAGCCAACCGCACCTTGTCATGCATCCAAAGATGCATCTCAAGTCGGTCCAGATAGGTGGCACTCCCCCTCTACATGACATTGGTTGGGCCAAAATTGGAGTACTGCATACAGTTCTGGGCACCGCACTTTAAGAAGGATGTGGCCTGCCTTGAGAGGGTTCAGAGGAGGGCCACCTGCTTGGTTGGAGGGCAACAGGGCAGGCCCTATGAGGAGAGGCTCCGGGACCTGAACCTGTTCAGCCTCAGCAAGCGGAGGCTGAGGGAGGATTTCGTGGCTGCCTACAAACTCGTTAGGGGAGATCAGCAGCAAATAGGAAGGATCCTATTCTGCACAGCAGCACCTGGGGTGACGAGGAACAATGGCCAGAAGCTGCTGGAGAATAGGTTCAGGTTAGAGATTAGGAGACTCTGTTTCACTATTAGGGTGGCTAGGATCTGGAACCAACTTCCTAGGGAAGTGGTCCTCGCTCCTACCTTGGGTAAATTCAAAGAGGTTGGATGACCACCTGTCTGGGGTCATGTGATCCCAGCGTGTGATCCAGCCAGTGGCGGGGGGGCAGACTAGATGATCTATTTAGGTCCCTTCTGACCCCTAAGTACTATGAAACTATGGAACTATGAAACTATGAATCTGGGGGTCTCTGACCCGCATGGGATATCCCCCTGGATGGCTACTGGGTGACAGCTGTCAGCCCCAGGGTCACATCCACTAGTATGTGCAGTTTCAGGAGTCTGTTGGTGAATTTTGATTAATTTAACTGTTGGTATTGTCCGGTCTCTGAAAACGGTCGATTGGGAAGTATTCAGTCTTAAGAGTCGGTCTCCAGCATTGATTAACCCAAATCAAGTACATTGTTACATGTACAATGAAGTTTCAGGGAGTTCCCAGATCTGTATTGATTCTTTCCTCTTGTCATTCTGTGGTTCTCCTGATGTTAATTGTTGTGCATTAACTCATTATTATAGTTAGCTAATGCCCTTATCCACTCAATCACTCATTCCTATTCATTCAGAGATCAGCCCAATACAGAGAGACTGTGATTTAAATCTTGCCCTTCCCAATATTGTTACATGGTACATCTTCTGAAAATAAAATACATTCTTTACAAGGTTTAAAATAATAACATATAAAATATAGACTATAAAAGGTGAAATGCCATGGCACATACAATAAATAGAATACAAAATACAATGTGGGGAAATACAGATGCACAATACCATACATATCTATATAAGCCCTTATCAAATGTAATTTCATAAAACATCAATTTTATAGAATACCTAAATAATTCTATATCCTTATCCTTATAGTGAAAAGAAAGAAGAGAAGGGAGGAAGGAAGAAAAGGCAGAAGAAAGAGAAATGCCTCAAGGAGGGGCTGGCGGCACACACAAGAAGCCTTTGTTATGCGGGGAGGATGGGGCTTTATTGTATAGGGGCATGCAAAAAGGGGGCTTCTTGTTACACACCAGGGGCAGCAACCAGTAATGACTGAAGAGAGTGAAAGAAAGAACTTTATGTGCAGATTTGCAGTTTTTGTGTTTGTTTGTTTTACATTTTTTATATATCTTATATTTTGAAGATTCTGGGAAGGAAGATCTCATGTTTTGAATAAAACATTTTGAATGAAGTGTTTTATTTTTGCTCTATATAGAGGTTTTACAATATTTTATACTGTAAAGGTGCTGGGGAGGAAAATCCCATCCCGCTTGTTATACTACTTCCTGTTATCCTTATTTACTTAAAATCTTCCTTCCTACCGCCAGTCAGAGAAAAAAACTCAAGGAAACAGAAGCCTCCAAGAGACAGACTGGTGGGTGGGTGTCAGAAGACACGTACCCCAGTCCGAATTTGCTGGCACATGGTCAGTAACCAGGAAGAGGGCTACAAGCCTATGAAATGGGCCTGCAGAACTTGTGCAACTCAAACTGATGCTCAGGCCAAAGCCGGTGAAGAAAGCTCAGCTTCCTTTGTGGGCAGCAATCGTTTGAGGGTTGCAAGGGTGCAATGGAGAGGTGTAAGGCAGAGGTGGGCTAGTGCAGCAAAAAGCCCATGGGCATGGGCCTTCTACCTCAACCCCAGGGCGGGAATTTGCCTGAGGTCTTGGCCAGCAACCAAGAAGAAAGCCTCCACATTTGTGGCCAGCAACAATCCTCTCATTACAGTTCCATAATATGCTCATTAGGAAACAGAGCCAGCAACCAGGAAGGCTAGAATAGTATGAAATGGATCTGTGGAACTTGTGCAACTCTTACCATACTCAAGCTGATGCTCAAGCCAAAGCCTGCAAAGAAAGCCTCTGCACTTCAAGTAGTGAACAGACGAGAAGCCTCAGCAGTACTTGTGGCTAGGAGAGGGAGGGGGAAGATGGGGAAAGGACTCAGTGAGTTTGCAACTTAACACACACGCTGGAGAAGAAGCTCCTGCAGGAGAGGAAAGAAAGGCTCTGTGACAGTTTGGCTGCCTGAGATGCTGCTGGTGCTACTGTGCTGCTCCTCACTAAGTTAGTATTTTACTTTCTGTTATTTAAAGTGGTGGACTGGAGTGAGGCTGTAGAGGAGGAGGAGACCTCATTAGGGCACACTACCATGTCCTGTAGAGTCCCCAGCGCCAGTGAGGGTGCGCCGTAACACACACACACAGTACCCCTGCACCTATCTTCCTCAATCAAGTGACTCCGTTGAGGTGACTGTCCAATCTGCTTTTGAAGATTTGCAGGGTAGGTGACTGCACCACCACTGGAGGGAGTTTATTCCATTCTGGACACCCTGACTGTGAAGTTTTTCCTGGAATTGAGCCTGATGTGGCTCAATGTTTGTTCAAGTGGTCCCTTAAATTAGGGTTATTAATTTTCTCCAGAGGAACGTTGGCATCCATGAATGCCTCCACTAGCAGCCTTTTGCTTTATATGTCATTTGGACTCTAAATGCTGATCAGTGCTGTTTTTCTTCAACACATACAGAGTCAGGATGCACAATTATCAAGGCAATTTACCACCATCTGCATGTAAGGCTCCTACAGAGAATTGCCTTGCACAATCCTGAACTGAAAGATATTTGGCTTTCACTAATTTCTTTTCATTCATCATCTTCAGACTGCAGCATTGCTGCATCATTGTATCTAGCTTCTTAAAAGATGCCTCTGAAACCCTTCTGCTTTCCTGACTGGTGCCTTCACTAAGTCTGTGTCATTCAGCCTCTTAGTAGCTATCTTTCAACCCACTTGCTCTATGGCTGAAGGGATTGTCATGCTGGTAAGCATTTTTTTTTTCAGGTGAACCTGCAGAAAACTGATGGAAATGCCATTTTATACATTGATTGCAAAAACCGCCAGTTGTCATGTTTGTGTGATTTCTGTGAAAATCACAAAACTGCAATTTAAGTTGGTCCCTATACATCGCGGATATCTGTTCATATCTCTCCAATTTGATATCACCGCTGAGTAATTCTGCAACTGAAGCTTCAACTGTACTGATGATGTAATCTTTTTATGTAATCTTTTTTATGGTATATCTAGCTTTTGCAAACTATATCTACCTGAATACTTAAGGCAACTTACTGGTGCTGGGAGGGGTGTGGCATGTGTGTGTTAAGAGATGCTTGCAGAGCACAGCGTGTGGGATGCGGAGGATTCCTGGAATGCCTCCCTAACACCAGCAGCATAATGTCTCCATGACACCTGTAAGATAGCAAGAAGTTCAGAAAAAGGTCTCATTATAATGCTAAAAATCACACCCCCGGGCAGAGCAAAAGTATGTTAATGAAACACACATGTATGTAAATGAAATACATGGCTAAAACTTAGGTATAGAGACATGCTCAATAGAGAACGTCTTATGTCAGTGGCTTGTAACCAATCACTGAGCGATACACTTGCAAACATACGTATAAAAGGTACCCAAAGGTAGAAACCGGTGTGCTTGTTTTGCGAGCGATTGCCAAGCACCCCTCTCTGCGCAGACTGGAAACAATAAAGATTAAGTTGGATCCTCCACCCCTGTGTGTTTATTGGCAAAAGCGCACCGGGCACGAACTCACACTGTCCTTTGGAGACAACACTGAGAGCACAACTCTAGGCTGGAGCCCAGCTCCCCATCCTTTCCAGCCTCACACCCCCTGCCTGTGGTCTGTGGATCCCTGGGAGTCCGCAGATTGTCTAAGGGGTCCGCAAAAGATTACTATGATCAATCAAAAGTATGTGAATACCCACACTTACAATTCAAAGGAGTCCTCACCTTCATTCAAGATTTCCAAATGGGTCCACAAAGGGAAAAAAGGTTGAAAACCACTGCTTTATATCTTCAATAGATGTCCCTCTTGTGGCTGCACAGGGGTTCAGTTTCAGAAGGAGCACTAGAGAAGAGCTTGGGTTGTTGCACAGTGGTTTGAGTGCTGTTGGTGAGAAGTCTGCAAGATGCATATTCAATCTCCTTATGAGAACAAGGAGACTATATCAGAACAGGGAGCCTATATCATTTGTCTCTGGCAGGTAGTTGGGGGAAGGGGGAGGGAAGTTAGAGACAGGAAGGGCCTTCTTAAGTTCCTTACTTAACAAAGAATACTGACACTTACTTTTCTCCAGGCCCAAAACAACAGGCTGTTTTATTCAGGAACAAACACCACCTAACTGGGAAGATAAAAGTAACTCTGGAACAAGAGAGGGTGGAGTTCTAGCTCTCAAGCTCCAACCCATAATAATAAGATCTAACAATGTAACCCTATAATTGCCCAATTACTGCAGGCCTCCTTTTCTGTCTAACACTTGCTAGTCATGCAGTTTAGCCAGCTACACTTTCAGACCTTAAATGCCACTATGCATCCAAAAGGAGCACACGTGTAGCTGGCCATGTTAGTGCCAAGAATGCCATGCAGGGGATTTTTTTTCAAAAAAGCTTCTGAGACACCCAGGAAGGAATAGCATGCCAACCTATTTGAGAACAGCAGGCAGCCAACCACAGTTCAGTGAGAAAAGCTGAGTCCTTTGTGAATCCAGTTCTGTGTTCTCTAACCTCTGACTGCTCCGGTTCCTAGACCCCCTGGGTAGCAGCCAATTTTCCCAGGAACAGCTTGGGGAAGGAAGGCCCTGTGCCCTTCCAGCCCTGACTGCATAGAGCCTTTGTGTTCGGCAGGGAGATGAGATCCTGGGGGAATGCACCTTTGAAACCTTGGCCGGGCAGGGATCACCTTTGTAAGCCTGATTCTTTTACCTGCCACTTTTCATCTGCGATTAAGACCACTTTCGAGCTATTGGAAAGTGCTAAACTGACCGATTTTGTTCCCAGACTAGTGAGGCTAAAGCTGTATACAAGCTTCCTGTTCACACTGTCTCTAGTGGGTTATGGAATAGAGAAAATCCCACACAACTTACTGATTCATTTGATGCACTGGCTGGGGAAATTTTTAGCTACTTGCATGATTTTACTATGATTACACAATTAATTCATACAACACAATTTTATTTTTAAATTCTTTGCTACGTATATAACACTGCTTAGCTTTAAGAAATACCACAAACATTAAGAACACAATAACTACATATATCAGAAAAAATGCTCCAAATGCACTTCCTTCCCAAACAATGCTATAAGAATTAGTATTACAAAAACAACTACAATTACAACTAAAAGTTAAATTTGAATCAATACTATTATTTTTCATAATATACTTACAATCCTAGAATTCCGAGAAGCCAAACATCTAGATATGCTTTCATTCCTCAGTAGTACAATTTAATGGGTTGGCCTCAGTAGTACGGTTCAATGGGCTCGCCTCAGCAATACGATTCAATGGGCTGGCCTCAATACTGATAGGACTAAGTCCCCTTCCTTCAGTCCCTTTCGGGTGCTCCGCGGCTTCAGCATGAACTAAGAGATTCGTGTTCACGGAGAGGGTGGTTCAGGTGATCAGTCTGATCTCACTAAATGATCACCAGTCCAGAGGTCATCGGCTCTTCTCACGACATGCGTGATGAGGACGTCTTTTAGATCATGCTCTCTTATGATGATGTAGTTGAGGAAATGCCGTTGTTTCAAGTTGGGGTGTTGCTGCATTGTTTTGTACCTGTCATGTGTTCTGAAGACAGTGTTAGTAATGACATGGTTATGACCTGCACGTTTATTGTGTAAAAGTGATGGTTAGACAATGATATTTAGAGATTTGCTTTTAAGAATTGGCTTGTAGGTAAAGTAGATATTGTATTAGAACAATGGTCCAGCACAACAGCAAAGGTTGATTGATTTCTAAAAGTCTGTTTGTGACAAAGTTTCCTTCAAGGCAGACACTGTGTCTGAGGCCAATGTACAAGTGGGTATAAACAGGGAAATTGAGGACATGTACCACACTGAACCCTTAACATGACATAAGGTCACATTAGGTCACGCTAACCATCTGCAGAGCCCTTGGGATTTCTAGTTTTGGTGGATGGACCAAATTAGGAGTATGGGCGATGCCCAAATTAAGACACTGGTAAATGACCAAATTAAGGCCTGCATCGGAGAGGTCAACCAGTGGCTTCAGAGCTGGTGTTACCGGGTGGGCTTCGGATTAATCGACCATGGCCTACACTTCTGCGCAGGAGACGTGCTAGGGTGGGACGGGAGACATCTCTCCCCAAAAGGTAAGCGTGTTTTCTCTTCCAGGTTGGCTGATCTCATACAGCGAGTTTTAAACTAGGTTCATTGAGGGATGAGGATGCTGAGGTACAGAAGGACACTCTGACATCAAGCCAGGTGATGCGAGCAGGAACAATCGAGGTAAGTGACAAGGGCCCGGGCAAGCTTGGAAACAAGAGGACAGCATGAACATGCATAGGAGGTCTCAATTGCCTCTACACAAATGCTAGAAGTATGGGGAATAAGCAGGAGGAACTCGCCCTCCTGCTAGCTAGCAAAAACCCAGACCGGGTTGGGCTTACAGAAACCTGGTAGGGTTCTACCCACAATTGTAGGTACTTTTGAAGGGGCTGGACATGTTTAAATCAGCAGGTCTGGATGCTCTTCATCTGAGGGTACTGAGGGAATTGGCAGAGGTCATAGCAGGGCCCTGGCATGGCTGTCTGAGCACTCATGGTGCTCTGGTCAGGTCCCAGAGGACTGGAAAAGGGCCATTGTGGTCCCCATTTACAAGAAGGGGAGAAAGGAGGACCTGGGTAACTATAAGCCAGTTAGTCTCACCTCGGTCCTTGGGAAGACCTTTGAGCAAATTATCAAGGAACACATATGTGGGGGCCCAGCATGGGCGGTAATGCTCAGGGGCAACCAGCATGGGTTCATTGCAGGCAGATCCTGCCTGACTAACCTTGTTTCCTTTTACAACCAGGTCACAAAGCCCTTGGATGTTGGTGTTGAGCTGGATGTCATCTACCTGGACTCCAAGACAAGCTCCTCATTTGCCCCCAGCCAGAATCCTTTCTCCCTGTATTTAATGTCTGACTGTGCCATTGCTACTTGTGATCAGGGCTCACTGGACATTGCACAAAGAGTTGCAGGAATCAAGATGAACAGTTAATGTCATGGACAGAAGCTGTGTATTTGGCAGTTCAGCCCATCGTCTGTACCCATCATGAAGCACATAACTCTTGGAGGAGAAACAGGGGTGTCAGGGGTACATCAGTTTTGTGGGTAGTCAGATATGATTCGAAATCACATGGCTTTTTCTCGCAGATCCATTTGTTGAGGTTGGTGCATGCCTCAGCCAGAATGCTCCTTTCACTTAGAGCAGCACAGGCCAAGCTTCTGCTGTTTCCACCTTCAATATGATACCTATGAGAGGAAAGCACAGAGCTGTAACACCAGTACTGCAGTGCTGCCCGTACTCTGGGGAACACAGGGGTCACTCAGTTTGGCAGCTTCTGACTAAAGTTCTCTGGGCTGGCTATGTGACTGGGACATTTACCAGGGAGGTGGATTTATATAATGATGGTGCTTTTTTGCAACCAAGGGCACACAAAGAAGTGATGGAGCCAGCCACACATCTGACCATGTCTGCCTCTTTAGCTTAAATAACCAGATGCCCATTCATAGGGGGTTTGATGAGGCTAACATCTTTGCTGCAAACCAAAAGCAAAGCTCAGACTTACCTTTAAAGCTGTAATGAGATACTTTGTCTGGTCTGCCTCACTGTGCCAGGCTTTCATGATAATGAGAGAAAATTACAATGATTGCTGATTAATAATTCTCAGCCTAATTGTGAATTAGGGATTATTGCATCTTTGCCTACCATAACCACCGAAGCACACAAGTCCCACCTTCTAAAGTAAAAAATGAAATGCGTAATAATGGAATTTTAAAGAAACATACTACATTTTGGAGGGGGGATGCGGTTATTTTGGAGTCTTTAAGACTACTCAGTACTCATTTCAAGTTTTTCTATGCAACCATGGGAACTGCAAACTTCATTAATAAAAGCAACAAAGGGTGAAATGCTCATGCGCTCACATGATTCCAGGAGTTGGGTTGAAAAATACCAACTACCATGACACTTGAGATGTCTTCATGAATTAGCTGCACTTTTAGCTAGATAACTAAATAAGAACAAAAAACCCACAAGTCTGCTTCCACGGCAGAAGATCACTAAGTGAGGAGAGTATTTTCCAGGGTACTGAAAAGTAAGCAAGAAAAGAAAAATCCCTGCATTGATAAAATACTGAGATTTCTTAGTTATGTCCTCCAAGAAAAATCAGAAAACATGAAGGTATTTTGTGTAGCCGTAACTGTGCTCTTGCGCTTCATAATATAATGCACTCCCTTCTTCAAAGTGGACTAAAGCATGCAGAGATACCCAGTGCCTAAGAATGTCTTCACTGTAAGCCAGTAAGGAATAGCTTATGCACTATGTAGACCCTGTACTTCTCTCTGTAAACAAGACTAGCTGAAAGCAGAGCAAGATTTAGTCCATGCTGAACACACTATTACTAACAGTAGCATAGCTAAGGAGGAAGCAACTGGGAACACCAGCCCTGGGCACCAAATTGGAGAGAGAGACAGATACAGAGAGATAACCAAAGGTAGCAGCCTCTGATGCTGCCCCATGTACCATTCTGCCAAGGGTGTAGAAGTGCCCAGGTATGATCTGATAACTGTGGTGGACTTACCGATACAGCCCAGCACACATGCAATGGTGAACGGGGCCACCTGCGGGCATCAACCCAAGGAGAGCCCATGGCCCGGGATGCCCTGCATGTGAGAAGCACCTCGGTTGAGGGAACAAGGACCACCCATTGATGCCCATGGAGTCATGAGTTGTTGGGGAAGGGATTCCCAAAGGGGAGGGGAGCTACCCTGGCTGTGAAGCAGTTATCCTTGAGAAAGTTTGAGCTGAAGGGAGCTCCCAGAATCTGGAATTACCTTAGGGAGGTGTCCTTGGGGCCCACCACAGGCCTGGGGAGCACAGAGGGTTTCTCCTCCCCCTGCAGGCTGGAGCACAGCCTATGCCCCATTGTCAGTCTGGGACGTGGGGTAATTATAGAATTGAAGTTGACCTGTTACTGAAGTGCCTTATATTTTTTGAGAGATTGTCTTATATGCTGTGAACATTTTATCTATGTATTTGATAGTTCAATACAGTGTTAAGAGTAAACTTGCAAAGGGACTCTGCTGGGACCCCTTCCCGGATGATTATACATACTTGCCTATTCTTACCTGTGTATATTTGTGTTTTGACTGTTGTTTAATTGTATTTATATGTGCTTACTAGGGCTGTGCAAAACGGCACCTTCCCATTTTGACTTGCGTTTTGACATTTCAACAGAACAGCATTTCGTTTTGAATTCCATTTCAATTTTAAACTGCTGTTTCGTTTCATTTAGTCGAAACAGTTTTGCTTTTTTGATGCTGTTTCAACATTTTGCCCATAGGCTGTAATAGGGAAGCTCAAAACAGCCTATAACTTTGTAATTTCTGGCATCATTTGCAGGAATGGTAGCCCCTTCTGAGGGTATGAAGCCTGCCAAGTTTCAAGGAGAAAAATGCAGGGGTTTCAGGGAAAGTAAACCTCAAAGTCTTGAAAGCAAAAAACTCATGTCACGTGTATATGTTAAGCCACAGCAGGGTCAAAACTACAGGCGTGCTAGCCCGTACCGAGGCAATGGAGCCTGCCAACTTTGAAGGAGATAGGTGCAGGGGCTTGGGGGAAACCACACCTCAAGCTGCTGACAAGCAAAACTCATGGTATGGGTGATACTGTGTGCGCGATAAGGCACAGGAGGGTGAAAGCAGCAGGCCTGCTAGCCCCTGCTGAGGCCATGAAGCCTGCCAGCTGTCAAGGAGATCGGTGCAGGACTTCTGGGTTCTGGGGCCCTGCACCCCTAGCTGCTGACAGGCAAACCTTGTGACATGGGTGCTTGTGGGACTGTGTCTGTCTTGGGGCCCAGGGGGGTGAAAACTGCAGGCTGAATCTCCTCTGAATCAAACAGGCAGCGGCGGCAGAGTCAGCAGTGGGGGCTTACTGGCGGTGAGCAGGGCCCCACCCCTGCCCGCTCCCCCAGGCCTCCCCATGGCTGCCCTGCGCAGCCCCAGTGTCCCAGAACTTGAAAATAAAAAAGCCCTGCACTCACTGGCTACAGCAGCGGCAACCGGGGGTCTCTGGAGGCTCATGGCAGAGCCCCCCCCACGGGCACAGGGTGGGGCAGCGGGGATCACCTATCCCCCCTCACACACGCATGGCAGCTGTCGCATCTTGTGGGTGCAGCGTGGCTTGGCAGGGTGCCATGGGCTGTCCCGGAGTTGGGGTGGCTCCAGCAATCACCCAGAGCCCAGCAACGCTCAGCCCAAGTGGCCTCAGCTCCTGGACAGTGCGCAGAGCGACGCAGTGGCCTGCCGAGCCACGCTGCACCCGTGCGATGCAACAGCTGCTGCACGGGTGCCAGGCAGAGGGGGCCTGATCCCCGCTGCCCCCCACTGCCCTGCACTGCACAGGGTTGCTCTGCCATGTGTTCCCAGAGGCCCCAATTGCTGCTTTTTTTTTTTAAGTGCCGGGATACTGGGGCTGAGTGGAGCAGCCATGGAGGGGCCACTGGGGGGAGTGGGCTTGGGGGGATGTAGGAGGGGAACTTGGGGGTGCTGGGGGAGCTGGTGGAGGATGGGGCCAGGCGGGGGTCCCCCCATGGTCTCCTCCCCTCTCCTCCAGCCCTCCTGCCCCCTACTTACCAGCACAGGGCTCGGGTCCAGCTCTCTGCAGCGGTGAGCAGCAACCGCCCAAATCTCCGAATCAATTCAGAGGCTTCCGAAACGATTTGGAAGCTTCCAATTTGATTCAGTCCTTTTAATGGGTCTCCCAATTCAATTTGTATTTGAAGATTCGGTCCCTGAATCGGGCTGAATCTCCTCCTAATCGAATTGGCTATCGAAGCTTCTCACCGCCCTACTAATTAGGCAGCTCTGCAGCCAAATGTCTTATGCAGACACACCCAGTTACTTACTAGAAGGACAGATCTTTTTACTTAATTCTGCCTGTCAAAAACCAGGTGCATATCTCATTTCAGGACATGCTTTATACAGGAAAATATGATAGCGCTATGGTAATTTAAAGCATAGCCCATACGCACCAGCAGTGTTGACTTTCCAAGTAGACACAATAAAATTAAATGGTAATATGATGCATTTATGCTTAAAGCTATTGCGCAGAGCCATCAGCTGATGCTGCAAAATCTCTCTTTTACACAAAGACTGCCAAAGCAAGGAAGATACAATATTTCTACGGTGTCCTGTGTTCTTCCACCAGCACAGGCTCAGGCCATCGCTAGTGAAGTAAGGATTCATCTTGCCTAAACAGCACAATCTGGTTCCTTTTAAATATTTTTTCCAATAATACGAAAGAAAACATACTTCTCTTTCGGGAACTCCTCACCAGTCACCCAGAGCCATCTGCTCCTCTTCTTAATCAGTCCGTGCCAAAAGTAGTCATTTTTTATTCTCCGCTCGCTTAAAACGTTCTGGATGAAGAGAACAGAAACCCTGTACCATTTGCATTCACAAACACACAATTATGGCAAGAGCAGTGATACAGAAAGTGGGTTCAATGAAATTGTGGGTTAAGAAGGAAGTGGCAAAAGGAGGGGAAAGCTTGTGATATGGGTAGCTGTGAAACTGTGGTGCCCTGGTTTTCTGGCTGCTGCTCCTTTACAGTTACACAGTTTCCTGCCGCTGCGTGGAGAAAGCTGCTGCCTTGTTCTGAGCTGAGGAGAAAGGGAAGTGGGCTCTTCTCCACCATCTCCAAAATTTACTTTCCTTCTTACCCACCATTCTTTGTCTTGTAAAATAAGAGTCGCTCCAAAGCGGAGTAAAGTAGTACTCAGGGTGTGTACAAGCTATAGCACAGACAACATGTCAAGGCATCTGTTAGGTGAGGGAGGTCTAGACTATACAGAGGGATGAGATACTTCTCTCAGTAAAGAAACAGGAACTGGGTCCTGAGCTTTCACCTGTTTTTCATTTCCACACCAAGATGGCCCCTCCACTGCAAGTGTGTCCCTCACCATGTGTTGGTTCTGCATTGACCCCAAGGGAGATCACTTGTGAACCTCCAGCACAAGCCCCTCATCTAGGCACCAGCCTGCCTGAGCCATGTCCAGGCTCTGGTGCTGCTGGGTTTGAGCTGCCCCATATGCTGCCAGACTGATACCACACACAGGGCCTGGGACACATGCCACACACGGAGCCTTCTCCAGTATCTGCACATCATGTGGCACCTGGTCTGGGACACCCACTGCATGCAGCGCTGACCTAACTCATCTGGGATCCATGCCACACATGGCTCTTCACCTGCCTGGATTACGACTATGCTATATGTGGCGTGCATCCCAGATGTGTGGGGGCAAGGGAAGAAGGGAGCACATTACATGTGGCGTGGATCCTGGAGTGGCCAGAACTGCTGTGACTGCCCTGCCCTTTCTGCCCATGTGCCATGCCTCTCCCTCACCCTGTGTCTACCTGTCTGTTTGGACTGTGGGCTTTTTGGGACAAGGACTGTCCACTGCTCTGTCTGGACAGGGCTTAGTTAACAGGGCCCCATTGTTGGCTGTCCCTGAGGCACTTCCATAATAAACTGAGTAACTTAATAAACCATTTTTTGGCTAATGCGCCAGCATCTCTGCTGATGAAAATGTTAAGGGATGAGCCAGGGCCTCTCAGGACACTGAAGGAATCCTTTGCTTTCACAAAAGTGCACTTCCTAGCTCACCCCGCTGCAGGTACCCCTTGGGCTTCCCCTCACCTTCTCTTCACTGCTGAGCACAGCCAACCTGGCTGTCTGCAAGCTGCAGTGCTCTGCACCGTCATTCCAGGTCCTCTTCTCCTCAGAGAAGTAGTAACATTTCCCCCAGTGCAGCACTCAGTGCTGTGGGCAGTATTCACACTGGGTCTGTTCTACAAAGAGTAGAGAGAAAAGACTTTAACAACAGTCAGAGTGTCTCTCCTGGTGACACCTTCCCCTCCTCTCATAGTGTTCTTTCCTCAACCTCCCAACTTTACTACATCCTTTCCTGCCTAGTGATAATGGACTGTAAGTGCAAGGGGGTCCAATAGACCTGTGCAAGTCATCAGCGATCTGATCCAGCTTCAGATCCAGCCACTTCAGATGGCCATGATCCGATCCAGAGCACCAGACTGGGTTTCCACCTCGATCCGGCAGAAGTGGCTTTGAAGCTTCGGCACCACCTCGGAGATCCGGCCATAGGGTATAAGGAGGAATCAATGAAATATCGATAACCTTGTTGATTTTTGTCTGATTTGGATGAAACTTGCAGGGATGGTATCTTCTGCAGAGAGCATGAAACCGGCCAAGTTTCAAGAAGATCAGTGCAGGGGCTTGGGGGGAAACGTACACCAAATTCTTGAAAGCCAAACTCATATCACAACTGTGTGTTACAATGTAGAGGGGTCAAAACTGCAGGGCTGGTAGCTCTTACTGAGGCCACAAAGCGTGCCATGTTTGAAGGAGATCAGTGCAGGGCTTTGGGGAGAACTGCACCTCAAGCTATGGACAAGCAAAACTCATGTCATGGGTGACCCTGCGTGTGCTGAGGCGCAGCGGGGTGACAGCTGCAGGGATGGTGGCCCCTGCTGCAGCCACGACGTCTGCCAGCTGTGGAGGATGTCTCGGCCGGGTAGAACCGACCGAGGGAAACGCTGGTTAATTAAGCGAACGTCAGGCGGGCTGGTGGATGGAGAGGTGAGACAGCGTATTGGTTGCAAAAATAGTTTTTACTTACGCCACTGGTGGCCGCGACGCAGGCTGTAAAGGCTGCTTGCGTAGTTGCAACGAGTTGCTTCAACTGGCAAGAAACCGAGCCAGTGAGTCCACAGATGAACTGGGCATGCAGGGAAAGGGTACGTCGGGGATAAGCGCTTGGCGACGGGGAGGACAA
>NW_005843228.1:111220-111918 GCF_000455745.1 Alligator sinensis
TCCATGAGTCAGGAATTCTTTAAAGTCACTCTGCAGCGTGCTCAAAGTTCTCCGACTTGGGCGGAAGTCGCGCGGATTTTTATACGGCTAGCGAGTCAATTACTAGTCGTTAAGTAGGAATAATTTAGAATCAGTCAATAATGGGGTGCGAATTTACATACAAATGGCGGGAACTTTTTTGCACCCGGGCTTTCTCTTTGCAGTAGAAAATTCCATCGTGCAAAGAAGCTCCAATGTGGCGGGAAAATTCCACTGTGCCGAGGCACTAAAAATCATTGGGTAATGACATGCCCCCTTGCCGACGGCACAGCTGGAATTATAAACACATGTACGTGTTATAAGTAATTTTTGTCTGGGGACTCATCGGCTTTACAAAGCTTAAATAATTAACAAATACATATAAACAAACAATTCTATAGACCGGTCTTCAACAAACTATAAAATACAATAACTTAAACATATAGCAACAATTATTGGTCATCATCTGACTGGAGAACATCTATTTGGGACTCCCCTTTTTTATTAGTTAGTGAAATGTGGTTCATAACGAAGTAGTTGCCACGGAACGTCCGTCTTTTTCCATAGCAGACAATGCCAACTAAAATACTTACAAATATTAGAAAGAGAGTTCCACCCACTGCACTACCGATGATGGTACCCCAATTGCCTTCCTGCATTGCTGTTAAGGTTAATGTTGA
>NW_005843228.1:112078-113962 GCF_000455745.1 Alligator sinensis
ATTGTGGGTTAGTGGGCTATTGAAATGCAGAGTATTGTTGATAGGCAGTAAGCCTTTAGGTCATTGTCCATCTAATCTGGACCAGGTAAATTTTATAGGTGGTGGATTAGAATTAGCATTGCACTTAAGCTGAACATTTTTTCGTCTAATAAACCAATTTTTCTCATAGCCAGTTATTGACACTTCAGGGGTGTATTGAATGTCTAGTATGTAAGAATACCTTATCTCCTTGTCCAAAGCTGGGTGACTTACAACACAAGTTATGCATCTTCCATTTGCAAATCTAGTAGGAATGATTTTATATTGACTTACAACTGTCACTGTTTCATTTGGAAAGGAAGTTGAACTAAATTCTATTTTACCCAGGTCTCCCTCCCAATCAATATCTGCAGCAGGTTTTCCTGTGGCTGGTATACACATGGCTGCTACTGCCCAATTTTTACCATCTATTAAGGGAGTTGGTCCCTTTGTAAAGCTCACAGTGGGTTCAACAATTACAGTTATAGTTGTTATCGACTCTGCATGTCCTAATGGGAATGTAACTGCTTTGCATACATACTTTCCTGCATCAGAGAAGCTCACATTGTTTAGGTTGATTGTTATATCACTGAACGAAGAGTTTTTAAATGAAACTCTTTCATGGTATTTTCTTTGAACAGAAAACCCATATTCAGGATGATGTACAACAATAGTTTGTGCACTTTTACCATGCAATTTTTCCCATGAAATTTGTATTATGGTGTCATTTATATTAATTATGCACTTTAATGTGACATTCTTTCCCCAAACTGCTGTTACGTGTGGATCAACAATTTTTTTAACTAAAGCACCACAGCAGAAACGGGAAGGAAGCAGTGTAAGAACAAGTTCTAATCCAGCGAACATTTGCCGTCTCGGTGTCCCCGCGGCGGCCATTGCTGCATCGACTTGAAGGTGTTGCGATTTGGTGCTTGGTAGATCTAGCGATCGAGCAGCTGTAGATTGCCGCTTCATTACAGTCAGACCGGTAAGGAAACAACAAAAAAAAGCAAGAGAAAACCGTACTCGGGTTCACTACAAGGAAACTGGGTGAACGTCAGAAGGGTGAGTCATCCAGTTGTGGTGAGCGATAATAGAAGGACATTCGGGCTTTTCTTCTAGTAAGGTGGAATAGGTGTTAGGATACTATTTCGACCGTTGAACTATTCCCTTGTAGAGCTGTGGATGAGATTGACGAGGGTGCGGTACTGAAACCCATACTAACTCATTTGGTTGGAATTTAGGTTCCCAAGGTAGAGGTTTTTTGGTATTAGCCTCATCCCATAGTGGCTTTGAGATGTTCAATGAAATGAGGACGTCATGATTATGCTTAGTCCAGTTTTTGTACGTCCCTCCTCCCTTGAGACGAAGTTGTTCCTTGTATAAGCTGATGTGTCTCTCCATGACGCCGTTAGACTGCGGGTGGTACGGCAGATGAAGATGCCATGTGACGTTATGAAGACGAGCGAATTTGTCCAGAGCGTTAGAGTTGAAAGGGGGTCCTCCATCAGACTGAATTTCATGAGGAGGTTGCCAGGCGGCAAATGCAGCGGTTAAGGCAGAGACAACAGCAGTGGCGTTGCTCTTTCATAAGGGGATGACCTGTAAATGACGCATCCCCAGATCAACAATGACTAACCCCTTATTTGGCGGCTTAGACCCCGGGAGGGGCCCAAGCAGATCTACTTGCCAGACCTTTCCCGCTTGGAACTGCGAAGTGTCGAAAGCTCCAAGTTGATGTTTGGTTCGATGGCATTTCTCCTTGGCACATACCTCACAGGCTTGTGCTACCTTTTCCCAATCGCGTCGAACTCCATACGACGTCGTCTCGGTGGTGGCTTGGCGCCAGCGTCGATGGCTGGCCTG
>NW_005843228.1:114856-115176 GCF_000455745.1 Alligator sinensis
TGTCGCTGTAATTTAGTAAGGAGTGCTAGATGACTAGGGTTAACATAATGCCGATACCAATTTAGGTGACCTAAGAGCTGCTGAAAATGTCTTTTAGTCACGGGCAGGGATTTCTTTAATGGGTCGATGTCAGGACCACCATGTGAGATTCCATGGCGGATGGAGCCAATGAATCAGGTGCCAAGGAATGTGATGTCATCTACGGGATGTAGGCATGACTTTTCCTTGTTAATCGTCCATCCCTCACTCTGAAGGTGGGCGACCAGTTGGTTGACTATGCTGGTAGCGATGGAACTGTCACGACCCATAATAGCGATGTC
>NW_005843228.1:115610-116302 GCF_000455745.1 Alligator sinensis
CAGGAGATCAATGAGGGATTTTTTGAGGGGGCCCTTGGTTGGGATTGGTCAGTATTGCCAGGTGGAGGTGTTGTAGAGCGTCGGTCAATGCCAATCCGTCTTCAGGATAGTGATGGGTAGTGCTTGTAACACTTGTTCCTTGAGGTTAAGCGCTTTGATTCCCGGAATTCCCAGAATATTGATGCCCCCTAACACTGCCCCTAGAGCGCGTTGATGGCCTTGGACAGTAAATTTGACTTTTGTTGTAACTGCAACAGCGTTAAGTCCCTGTACCCTAATTGTTTTTGTGGTTTTCTGGTGGGGTATCGTTGAAGTGATTACATTAACTTGAGCTCCGGTGTCGAGGAGGAAGAACACTTGTTGTTGATTACTTGGATTGGTGGGATCGTAGACAGTAAGTTCGGCATAGGGATGGAGATCAGTGGGGTCAGGTTTGATTTGGAGAAGGCCGCCGGCAGAGTCGATGGCCGTTATTCGTTTTTTGGCTTGTCCCCGAATTTGAATCCCAGTGTGTTGGCTAGACAACGTTGGCCCTCATTCCCAAGGATACGCAACTGCTGCTTTGTAAGTCCAGAGTGGCTGAGGAGGAATCTGAACATAACTCTTTCCTCCGCTGATCTTTGGGGTGACCACCATGACTCTCGCCGTAAGTCAAATTCCTGACGCCTCGGTCTTGGTGCTCCAACCGGATG